>NC_143550.1:7760000-7762500 GCF_054136105.1 Typopeltis vanoorti | reverse complement strand
ATATATATATACATATATATATACATGCATATATACATATATATATACATATATATATATATACACACACATATATATATATATACACACATATATATATATATATATACACACATATATATATATACACACATATATATATATATACACACACATATATATATACACATATATATATATATATACACACATATATACATATATTGTTGAAATTAGGATTTACTCGGGATGTATACATTTATAAAAATAAATTTAACTGACTAGAACCCGAGAAAGTATAACAAAAACCTTTAATACATCACAACTAGTTTCATCGGTGATCCGACTTCTTCAGGTGAGAAATAAAAACATAAGACATAAAATAACACGGTAAAAAATGAACTTTACAGCTTAATAAAAAGCAGAATAATAACAGTCATATTTGAATAGGTGACCGCGTGCTACCGTTGGCATGAGTAGAATGTGTGCGACAGCTAATTTTTGAGCGCCAGTACTGGATTACTGCGCTATGGGAATCGGGTAAATTGTAGCTAAGATTATTGTTTAAATGTGAAGGGTCCAGAACTATTTCTTTTGATTCGATGATTCTTCTTTCGAATTCATCCTTGCAAATATATAAATTAGTAGTGCGTTCCCAATCAACTTGATGTGGCTGTTCTTCAAGGTTAGAGTTTGCCGAGAAAAGGACATGACTGGAAAGGGCGCTCGCTCGTGCTCTACTGTAGGAGATGTCACGTCTATGTTCCTCAAGACGAAGTGAAACAGATTTGTCTGTCTGGCCAAAATAAGGTCGACCACAGTTGCACAAAACTTTATAAACACCAGGAAAATGCAGATGGTTGTGTTTTGGTTTTGGTCGACTCAGAAAAGAACGAAGTTTTGGCAGCGTAGTATAGTCGGTCTTTATGTTGAATTTTTTCAGAATCTTAGCTAGTTTTGGGGTAAGAGTGCTGATAAAAGGCAACTGTATATGAGTGATTGGGTTGGAGTCATCTTCTTGTCGAGGATGTTGGCGTGGTCTCAAGCGTTTAGTGATGTTACGAGACGAATATCCATTATTTAAGAAGGTGTTTTTCAGGAAGTTAAGCTCTGTTTGAAGGTCTTCTTCTGTGGAAATGAGACATCTTGCTCGATGGGCGAGGGTGGAGATGATGCCCAGTTTCTGAGGTGGGAAGTGATGAGAAGAACCATGTAAATATCTATCAGTGTGGGTGGTTTTTCGAAAAATTGAAAATTTAAGACAGTCAGGAAATCTACTGATCTTTAGATCCAAGAAGGGGAGAACGCCGTTAACCTCTAGTTCAGATGTGAATTTAATGTTTTGATGTTGGTTATTTAAATGGTTTAGGAAGTTTTGCAGTTCCTCTAAACTATGTCCCCAAATAAGGAAGACGTCATCGATGTAACGTAACCACAGTTTAGGTTTCAAAGTAGCTGAGGAAATAGCTTTCTCTTCAAAATCTTCTAGAAAAAAATTAGCTAAGACGCTAATTAGCTAATTAGCGTCTTCCTTATTTGGGGACATAGTTTAGAGGAACTGCAAAACTTCCTAAACCATTTAAATAACCAACATCAAAACATTAAATTCACATCTGAACTAGAGGTTAACGGCGTTCTCCCCTTCTTGGATCTAAAGATCAGTAGATTTCCTGACTGTCTTAAATTTTCAATTTTTCGAAAAACCACCCACACTGATAGATATTTACATGGTTCTTCTCATCACTTCCCACCTCAGAAACTGGGCATCATCTCCACCCTCGCCCATCGAGCAAGATGTCTCATTTCCACAGAAGAAGACCTTCAAACAGAGCTTAACTTCCTGAAAAACACCTTCTTAAATAATGGATATTCGTCTCGTAACATCACTAAACGCTTGAGACCACGCCAACATCCTCGACAAGAAGATGACTCCAACCCAATCACTCATATACAGTTGCCTTTTATCAGCACTCTTACCCCAAAACTAGCTAAGATTCTGAAAAAATTCAACATAAAGACCGACTATACTACGCTGCCAAAACTTCGTTCTTTTCTGAGTCGACCAAAACCAAAACACAACCATCTGCATTTTCCTGGTGTTTATAAAGTTTTGTGCAACTGTGGTCGACCTTATTTTGGCCAGACAGACAAATCTGTTTCACTTCGTCTTGAGGAACATAGACGTGACATCTCCTACAGTAGAGCACGAGCGAGCGCCCTTTCCAGTCATGTCCTTTTCTCGGCAAACTCTAACCTTGAAGAACAGCCACATCAAGTTGATTGGGAACGCACTACTAATTTATATATTTGCAAGGATGAATTCGAAAGAAGAATCATCGAATCAAAAGAAATAGTTCTGGACCCTTCACATTTAAACAATAATCTTAGCTACAATTTACCCGATTCCCATAGCGCAGTAATCCAGTACTGGCGCTCAAAAATTAGCTGTCGCACACATTCTACTCATGCCAACGGTAGCACGCGGTCACCTATTCAAATATGACTGTTATTATTCTGCTTT
>NC_143550.1:7707500-7750000 GCF_054136105.1 Typopeltis vanoorti | reverse complement strand
ACCATAATGTTGTTATTAGACGGACATGATCTTTAATTTTTTTTCTTTAAATTCAAAGAAGCTGAAAACTGCCAACGTCGAACAGACTACCATCCGTTGTGAAAAGAATTTTAATACCTTACCTTAAAGAAACGTCTGAACAAATAGCACGGATTCTTCGCAAATTCCATCTTAAACGTCCTTTAAACCATCTCGGAAACTGCCTTCTTTCGAACCATTTTGTCCTTCATGATGTTGACACTAAGCACTTAGTTCTTTGAAGCCAGACAAAGAGTCTTCATTCCAACAGATTCAAATTTGATTGTCTTTTCCTTTAAACACGTTCAACTACAAAATTGCTCGAACCTAAACCACTCTGACTGTGTGCCAATCTCTGAGTTTTGGGAAAGGTATTACTATTAATTGCCCATTGTTACACTCTGATATCTTAAGAATGTAAAATTCTCAGCTATCATGGTGTAACATGAAGAATAAATAAAATAAATTAAAAACCCTGCATAAAAGATAATAGTTGAATTAATTAAAAGAAAAAGAAAGATTCCTGCATCCAATAAAATATGTAAAATATAAAGGTTTTTTGTTAAACTAACTAACAAAAGAAAGAAAATATTAATATTGTGATATGATTTAAATGAGAAAAGTTAAATAAATAAGACAGAAAGGGATTAGTCATAAGAGATGGTATGTGAGAGGCTAGAGATTACGGTATTAAGTAAGTTCATAGAAAAATTTTGGAAAGGGGATTAAATTAGAGGCTAGCAAAGGAAAACAACAGACTATCGCTCAGGGCCGATTCCCGGATTGAGACATCGCTGAGAGCTCGCCGATCAAAGGACGTTTGGCAGAAAAACGCCACCCTAAATGGTCTGTGAAGTAAAAACAGGAAGGGGGAAGAGAAAAGAAGTTAGAAAAAGTGCCGTTAGGAGAACAGGTATAAAAGGGTTGGAACCCCCCCCCCCCACGAGGCTTTTTTGGGTTTGGTTTTGATTCTGTTCCAAAGGAGTCCTTCGCAAGCTCTTTCGCAGGGATTTCACGGTGTTTTCCTAAGTGGTGAAGTAGGGGTTATATCTCCACACCACGGAAACGAAAGGGAGCAGAATTTCGATTCCGTATTTCCTAAGTAAGAAGCGAAGAATGCCATAAAGTCAAAGAAAGGGAAACATATTCTTTGTGTTTCGACTTCAGTGACAACTACAAGAAGGAGAAAGAAGTAAAGAAATCGACGTCCACGTGGCGAGTTGCACAGCCGATATATAGATGATTCAAAGTGTTTGGAGTTACGAAAAGTTAAGCCAGCGTAAGCCTAATTCAATTCCAAAAGGAACGTAGGAGAAGCAGATTATCGGTGAGGTTATATCAAGTTAGTTCAATCAGAAGAAGGTAAAGGTCCATATGAAAAACTCAAGAAAGAAAGTACTGTAAAATATATCTAATGTTAATAAAAAAAAATTGTCTGTAATAAGTATCATTGTTCTAATACGGAACTGTTGAAGTGACCAAGGAAAATTTATACTAGGACTTTAGTATCTGACAGAATATATTAAAAGTAAGCTGGCTAGTGTTAATGTTATGTGAAAAATTAAGTGTCCTGAGAAATTTGCATGTCTATTGTAATGTATTGGAAAGTTAAAATGTCATAGTTGTGTGTTAGTGCAAAAAAATGGTTTAGTTAATCTACTTAAGTTTGAATAGTTAAATAGTGTGAATTAATCTTATTTGTCCACGTCAAATGAATTTTTGTATTTAATGTTATGGCGGCATGATCGTAATACTCATTATAGGATCATAGCCTGATTAATTTTAATATGCTGATGTTAGTTTGTAAGTCTTTAGTTTAGAATTAAATTGAGTAATCACAAAAAATTGAATTGTATCATGTTAGGGAATTTAATAAACCTTTGTTCAAAATGATAAAAGAGTTGTCTGAAATTGCTGTCCAATGCACCACTTGAAAAATTACGAACCTAATCACGCGGGAAATTAATGTTAAGAAACGAGATAAAGTGTCACGACTGCAACATAGTTACACTTTCAGACATATTTGAGTTCTTTCTCCTTGTTTTTGTATCTCAAACTAAATATCCCAAAAGGCGCACTATAAATACAAATATTAGGGGTACTAAGGGGAGAAATAACTTAAGTATTAGTAAAATTTTTGGTGATATCTCGTGCGTAGATAATAGAAGAACATAGATAAGAGGAAATTACTAGATAGAATAGAATAAGAAGAATAGGTCACAACACCATATATATTTTTTAATTCTTTCTTTGAACTCTGATAGTGTAATCCTGTCAACTGATCTGCGACACCGAGACAGGACCTAGTCAGCACACCAGCATGACCAATTATTCGTGTTTTGAATGTAATCATCGGTCTTTCTCCCTGATGATATCCACGTTACGTTGGATGAAATATATCGGAGTTTTTGAATAAAGTTGCATGTTTTTTCTACATGCGCATGCTTAAAAGTGTCTATAACGATCGGCTATTTTGCATCGCCTGTTTTCTTATGATCGCGTCCCGTCTAGGACGCGAGAAACATCAGTTGAATGCGAGTTAGTGGATGCATGCGAAGGTAACAGAATTTTCTCTTCCGGAAATTTGGCAGAAGAATACGATGATTTAATAGACATAACAGACTGGCCGCATGTCTGCTACGATCGTAACTACAATCAAATCTTGCAGATTTCATGTTGAAGGCGGCTGAGTGTATAACATCGGCAAAGAAAACTGTCTATAAACTGCAAATCGCATTCAAACTAATAAAACATTCGATTCGATTTAGTGAGGTCATTTTCTCAAAGTGGATTCAAGAACACTAATTATTATTCGCTTTTAGAAAACGAAGGAAATGAAACCATTTTGCTGACTTCCGCTGTGGCCTTTGATACCAATTAAAAGGACGTGCTTCAGAAGTTTGTTTATTGTTGTTCGGAGTTACAGCTGAGACCATTTTGTATGTTAATTACATGCATGCTTCAGCCAGGTTGTCTAGAATTATCAGCCAGTGTTCGATATAAAATATCTCCAATCTGCTGGGACATAAAAACTTCCTCCTTCATGTGAGATCGGCTAATTCATCTTCAGTTGAAAAGTCAAGGCCTCTTCAAAAAAAAAAAAAAAAAAAGAAAAAAGAAAACTCGTCGATGGAGAATCCTTCGCTTGATCGGCTGGCAAAATGGAAAGAAGAGACAGGAAACAAATCAATCGGAGGTTGACGAGAGTATAGCGGAGTTTTAAGGGAAGGTTTCAAGCCTAGTGGTGTCTTTGAATATGGAAATACATTTGAAGTGTTTCTTTAAACATTCTGGCTTATTGCAAAGTTCTCTAGTGCTGCATTCGATCTTTACTTGCGACGAGCAACAGAAATGCTTGCTATGAAACAAAAGCAATTCTTTTTTCGTTCCCGGATTACTCGATGTCTGCACATTGATTTTGCGCAACGAAGACCTAGAACAGGTTTGCTGGTTTGTTGCAAACTACCCTCGGTCTCATGTAGTCTGATATTCAAAATGTTTCGTGACACGGATGTCTTACCGCGAGAATCTTATTGTGCGCGTGTGTGTGTATTTCTCTAAGTCTCAATACGACGGTACTCGCCAACCAGATCACTGACCTTTTCGTATACTGAAGGCCAATTTGGGTTTTGCAGATGCGTAAAGAAATGGAGTTCTAGTTCAGCTCACGGAATCAGAAACTTGTAGCGGGAACTCTTCGACATAAGTAGTGATATTATCGTGTAGCAGTAAAGACATCTTCTTGGAATCCAAAGTCTCCGGTGGGAGGGTATTTCGCTCTCTTCACTCCTAACAACGCTTATTTTCATCCCGCCAGCGTTTTTGTCTGTCAGCCGCATGTGTTCCCTGGCCAGTTCGCGCGAGGAAAAACCCTGCCACCAGGATATGAGACCGTCTAACTGACCTTCACCTGAAGAGCCTTCATAAAGATTCCTGGCTTCACAAACGGATTCGAACTGGTCTTCTCCGTATCAAAGTTACGAATAAGATTGTTACTCATTCCAAAATTTCGAACCATTTATGATGACAGACGTGTATTTAACGAGTCATACATGGATTAGCTGGTTTTCTGTATCGAAGCGTTCGTTACGCTAAAGTTTCTTTTCGTGCTAGATTGTCTTTCTGCTGAGAGGAATCCATTTGAGCCACGTTTATTGCATCTGTTGAACGACTCCTGTCCCTTCTTTTTTTATTTTATAGCATGTATTACTGCATGTTCATTTTCATATCGGTTTTGAACCGAAAGCACACTCCGGTGCTTGGTTTCCGAACAAAGTACAGCACTTGCGAAATAACTTCCTTGTGTACACTGCGCCGTTAGAAACATCGAGGCCGTCCTATTAGCGAAAGCCGAAATGAAATTTTGCGTCATCACCTCCTTTTTTGATTTCGACACGTGATTAGTGAACGAGCCGTTACATTAGACGTAGGCTCTGTGACGTCTGCAGATGAACTAACTGTTCGCGAGACACGCGGGTGGCTGCGGGAAATTATTGGCACCACGCGACAGACTACAAGGACATGCCGGAGCAGTATGTACGTGCAGCAGGTTGTTTTTCACCAACAGTTTTATTAATCCGATGAGTATTTCTGGAATATATGCAGAGGAGTAACAGCCTGATGAAGATTTTACAAAGAAACGGGCAGTCGAACTGAATGAGTATTTTCTGGTCCTGTGGATGCCTTGAGTGATATCGACTCGGTTCTGTGAAGTACACTTTACGATGAACTCTCGACTAACCACTCAGGTAAATGTTTGCTTACGAATTCATTCCGTTTAGATATATTTAAAAACAACAACTCTACTCTAAAACTCAAAACATTTCTGGTGTTTACGCGGTTACAATTTGATCATCTGCAGGAAGAAATATGCATTACGAAATGTTTGCTATCTTGCAATTTTATTAAAAAGAAATAGAGACTAATCTTTAGGAGTTCAAGCGTGCGAAGATTTACTTGTTGGAAAATGTAGCTCAACTCAACATTGGTTGCGAAGGGATTTCAGTTCAAGAAGCAGTCCCATTGCTAGAAGGCTACAATCTGCAGTAAACTCGAACTGAGATTTTTTTCTGCATAATTAAATCATCCAAAGAGAGCGTGGATGAATCGGTCAAAAATTCAGAGTTTGGTTGTGGGAAGGGTAATTAAGTGATACATTTGGGACACGATGTTGACAAATACATCTCGAGCTTTTTTAATCATTCTTGTTTAATTAATCTGATTGGCTTGAATTTCTCACGCATAACAGTTATTTCGATTTTGATGTGTCATCATTTAAAAAAATACTAAACAACCTAAGAATTATTTCGATTCATAGGTTATTGCTCGTCATGTAATTGAAATTCCAAACAATCTTTTCCTCTGGTTTCTTGTTGTAGTTGTTTGGAATTGCAGCCGAAGGAACCACGAGGGCCTCAAATCAAGTCAAAGGGTCTCATGGCCCTTTGAAGGGAATCACTGGTCTCGCAACATTCGAAGAACAGAACTGCTGTTCATTTAAGTGCCAATCAGCAAGTAGCTCTGGCAGAGCCGAAAAAAGACAGTCGTCCCAAGCGAGCTGCTTTTAAAATTGGCATTTCCTCAATGAATGATTGAAATGCTCAGCAAAACCGCTCAAAGAAAATTATGGATGCTGGAAACGCCATTTTCTTACAATGAAAATTTAAAAAGCAACGTGAGGTTTTTAGTTGTAGAGATTCTCCATGTTTTTCACAATTTTTTTTATTATATTATACTATTAATCTCTCTCTCTTCCTTGATCCTGGTCTCTCGCTTTATTCTTTCGAAGGACTTCAGTTCTGTGTGCAGATTATTAATTATTGCATTTTACAAGCTCGTTTCGCAAATCCGGTTTGCAACTGGAATTGTGAAATGAGCTTGAAAAACGAAATGGATGCGAATCAGCTCACAAAGTTCCAAAGCGACTGCTGATTCCACATGAAGCAGTGCTGTTGTTTGTTCTTGATGCTCGCATCCTGGAGCCAAAATTCCGCATCATCCACATGCTTTCTGTATCTGACTGGCAAATTATATTTGGCTCTTTCTTGTTCATCTTATTCCATTTTAATCAATTGAATCATGCAATACTAAAAATGGAATTAAAAATCTAAGAGCCCTCGTCTAAAAAACTGCGGTCGGGTGTAATCCTCGTCACAAAAACATTTCACGTAAGAAGGAAAAATATAATGGCGACGACCTCAAAGTAGTTTATACTACGAAAGTAGTCGGAGTATTTTCCTCTCCACCCACCCAGTAAACTTTCACTGCCCTCCTTCTAAGCGTAAAATTGAATCTTTATAGCTTCTTACTTTATAGCTCCAGATTTTATTTCATTCCACGCTAAACTTTTGAGTTCAAACGTTAAAGTTTCCATGAATGGGAATGAAATAGTTTTGCTTTTGAAAATATGAAATGAAATAAACACAATTGCGTTTAATTCGCATTTACAGACATTAAAAAAAAAACCATTATATGCCTGTATGATGGTATCTCGATCTTGTAGCGTATGAGGTGTTGAAGTGATTGATCCTTTGGGTTATGCCAAAGTTATGCCAAACTATCAGAACGACTTCCCAAGAAAAGAAGAGACAGAAGGGAGGATACTAGATGAAGCGTGGCAGCTTGATCCTCATTTTAGGAGTTACACCCTCATCAAACTCAGCAAAAACTGACTCCACTACTCAGCTTCAGAAGAGAGAGCTCCGTCGACATTAAATTACTCCACAAGTGAAAAAGTTAAAGGCTTTAATACTGCGGAATCATTAGATTTAGTAAAACAGAATTCAACAGCATTAACAACTAATGCAGCAGAGTGAATTAAGAATCGCAATGATAAAAAATATTAACGTAGCGGCCATTAAAGAAACAACGGGGAAAATGTAGAGGGGTTCGAGAGAGAGAGATGCAAGAGTCGAAAAAGGATGAAATAAAATATCATCATAATAATAACCATTAAAGTATTTCGGGGAGGACACCGAGAAAAATGACTTAAAACTTTGGAATAAAACCGTTGAAAAGAAAGACAACAGAGAATACCCGAACACAGACGAGCATTTAAAAGTGAAAGAAATATAGCCGGAAACATGGTACAAGCACAGCACAGATTAAATGAACATATTTTGGCTTAAATGTTTCGAGAAAAAAAAAAGAAAGTTCTTACGCAAAATTAAATGCTATAAATAAACAGCAGTGGATGGAACACTACATATTAACAAGTGCGGAAGAGTTTATAACGCTTATCTCAACAAGAAGCGACTATCGATCTAAATTCATTTCATATGGAAGAATTCCAAAATATCCTCAAAACTTCCAAAACGCCACCAGGCCACAAGCCTTGATGAATTCAGCTCATTCAGCTCATTCAGTATGAAGACCAGCATCGCATATAGTTTCCTGAATAGCAATCTATCTGAAAACAATATAATTCTGTAATTCAGGATTAGAAGCTATTCAGGTAAAGATATTTCTGTATTCAAAAAATGAGAAATTTATAGGAAACTATAGATATATAAAGCTTTGCTTTTCAACAGTTTAACCACTTTTAAATAGGCTTGCGCTTGTATAATTTACGCGGAAATAATCAGCAGAAGACTAGCTGAAATATCTCACATGCTCTTTCGTTGCACCAACAAAGTTTTTAAAAGAGTAAAGATTTGGCCAGTTATGAGGTTTAAAGGATAAACTTTGCTCACTTTATAGTGTCAGAGACTTGGTCTAGTTTCTTATCCAAGTATTCCTTTCTAATCCAGCATATATTTTCCCATATCAACTGTATGTGTGTGTGTCTGTCTGTTACAGTTTAAGTTTCCTTTATTTCATTTAGTTTTACTTCAATGTCAATATTTCACAATCTTTCTCATTAAAACCATTCCCTTTTTTAGGCTTAACGGTAACTGACTTTTGAATATCGATGCTATTCAAAGAGTTTACCAATACAAATAGTTTTTTTTTTTTTAAATCTGCACCATAATTCTGAAGAAGTAATTAAACAGGAAGTAAAATCTAGAGACGGAAGGCTTTGTGCAACTGTAAGTCTTTCATAGCCATCAGAACAGACAGGTTTGAAAAGTCGCTTCAGCTCAAAAGACCATATTCACGTTGTCCAACTGATTATTCAGCAGTGCAAAGAATATCAACTCCCATCAGGTCTTGCTTATAAATGCAGCAGAAAGAAATAAAAACAAAAATTGAACGACCAATGGAATCATTTTCACTGAGGAATACACGAAAGCAGGGTGACACAGTTTATCCGAAACATCGTGTTTTTAGAAGAAATATTCAAATTTCTTGATTGGGAAGAAAAGATCCGAAAATAAACGGTAGTTGTTTATGCCCATTCACGCTTTGCAAGTAACACAGTTATCTTTACTTCAATCCCATATGAACTTCAGACTTGTAACTCTGAACTTCAAACTATTTGCGAAACAGCTGGCTTGAAGATAAAACGAAAGAAGAACCAAGTTATGTTCAATGGCTATGTGCAGCCAGAAATAATAAACATCAATGCCGATGAAATTGAACAAGTGAATCACTACATATACTTAGGACAACGGGCATCAGTGAATCAAAATACTATGAAGAAATTAAAAGAACAGACACTGATTGGCTGGAAAGCATTTGAAAAACTGCAGTAGATGTTCAAAAGCGAATTACTACTTATCTCTAAAAGGAAAGGAAAGGAAGTCTTGGCTGTTTATTCTTTTCATATTGATATATGGGTGTAAAGCATGGACATTAAAGCAAAAAAATAAAGGAAAGTCAAAAACTGCGAGCCACCCACAATTTGACAGGCAAAGATATATGCTGGATCAGAAAAGAATACTCGGATAACAAACAAGAGCAAAGTCTCTAGTACTATAGAAAGTGTGAAACACCTTGAGTGGCACTGTGGTGAGCATATTCAGAAGAGGACCCTTCCCTCACAGACTCCCTTCAGTCACTTTATCACAGGTACTCTATTTCAGCGCTGTGTCTTTTCTGTAGGTACTTTCACTTGCATTGCTCCCCTGAATTGGCTGCTGACGTTCCTCCACTTTCTTCTAACCATGTAAGAACTAGAGCAGCCACTGGCCGACATCCATACACTGTCCAGCTCTGAACACACTGAAATACCTTCATTCTATCTACCTCTATTCCTAAGAACAATCTCCCCCATACTGTTTTCCCCACTGAGTACAACCTCCCACTCTTTAAGAGACATATCAATTGGCTACAAAATTTCTCCTTAATCACTTCTCCACACATGGCACTAGTGATATAAGTCTTTTGACCTTTCATGTGTGGGGTTAACAAAAACCAAATTGCTCCAGACAAATCCAACAACGGGCAAAAGAGGTGCTGGAGTAGATATCAAGCTAACACAACCGCAACAGCTACCAAAATAACTTTGTACTCATGAAAAGATGATGTTGAAAATGCCTTCACCAGCAGTGGAACGATAATAACTGATGATGATGATATATGATGGCTCATGCAATGAGGATAACACAGTTAATCATACGGACATAAACCTAGTAATACGGATGTGAAGATATAATTTTTGCAGATGATTTAACGAATAACATAGCAAAGCGAAGTTTAACTTCAATACTCTTGTTTTAAATTATAAGAACACTGTAAACAGTGTAATATGTACATGCAATACGACTATAATAGTTAGTTGTTTTTAGGAAGTGTTTTAAACATGTAATATGAATGCGATACGATTTTGCAGCCTTGTGGCAACTTTTCTAGTACCACATCGTTATGGTACTGCTAGTAAAGAAAGACCAAACAAGCTACCAAGAAGGATCGCGCATTAGGTTCGATTTTAGAACTGAAGTTTTTTTTTCAATCAATGTTAACATCGACTCTTCTGAATGTCACAGGAAATTGCCTAATATCGTGTGTTTATAATACTGCTAATAAAAAAAAAATGCAGATGTAGTTTTATGTATACCATTCATTAATAACCACCGTTGATGTTCCGTCTCTGCAGAATTTCATTTCCCGTCGCTTTATCCTTAAGGGAGTTATTATTCTTAGTTGAAGACAAATATAAGATGTGTAACCTTCGCAACGTTTTCATTTTAACTCGTGCTACGATTCCATTCAATTTTTTCTTTGTTTTGTTTTTCTACAATCTCTGTTTTAATTGTGTTCCTCGTTTTAAACAGCTTCCTTTTCAGCTAATGAAACTCTCTTCGGGATTGTTCAAAATGACGTTATCTTGGAATTTATTTTACCCTTTCAGTTCCGGAAGCGACGTCGCCAACACTTTACCAGCTGCAATTTCTCATTCGATAGCAGCATTTGCTGCTTTAATACCATTGTGATGTCCTTGACATCACCGTCTCCGAGCGCACGAAATACTGTAATTCTCAAAATCCACGCATCTTAACCTCAAGTCATTCGATTCCGCTTCTTTTTTACTCACCTTAGTTTTAAACTTGCAAGAATTGTCATCTCTTTTTCTTTTCTAGCCCTGATTTTCAGATCGATCCTATCCGAATGTTTCCATTTACTCTTTATTATTATTATTATTATTATTATTATTATTATTATTATTATTATTATTATTAGACTTCGCGTCTATTGGAGATGTTAATGTCAGCTCTTTGCTTTATGCGGATGATGTTATACTTCTAAATAAATCCGCTACAAGTCTACAAGATTCTCTGACTAAATTGAATAGCTGTTGTAATAGATATGGTATGAAGGTCAGCAATAAAAAGACCAACACAATGAAAATAGGCAGAATCATTGAAAATGTCAACTGTGTTGTGAATGGAGAACCTGTGGAACAAGTAAAACATTTCAGCTATTTAGGCACGATTTTTACTGAAGACGGTAAATTCGATAGAGAAATAGACAACAGAATCAGCAAAGCTGGTATGGTCGGAAGCCAATTGAATAAATTCATATGGAATAAGAGAGAAATTAGTCGGAACACTAAATTAGCTGTATAAAAGACAGTGTTCAAACCAGTTTTAACTTATGGATCTGAGAGCTGGGTCAGAAGTAAAACACTTGACCAAAGACTGGAGACCGCAGATATGAGAGTCCTGAGAAAGATTAGAGGCGTGAACAGATGGCATCAATGGCAATATAATATTAAAAACTAGGATATTAGGAAAGAACTTGACATTGTCAGCATCCAGGAATGCGTTAGCAGAGCTAATCTCAGGTGGTATGGTCACTTAAACAGAATGGGCGAGGAAAGATTAGCAAAACAAGTGTTCTCTGCCAGGTTGGCAGGAAAAACCCAAAGGAAGACCAAGATATAGGTGGATAGATACGGTACAAAGTGCCTTAGAAGATAGAAATATAAGATCTGATAATGTTGGAGTCTTGACAAGTAACAGACTGATTTGGAGGAAAATTGTAGATAGGAAGTTAGTAATGATGTAATTTTTTCATGTAGTACTATCATATCCTGTACAACCCTTGTGGGTGCATGGCAGGAATTTGACGATGATGATGACTTCGCGTTGAATTCGATAAAATTTCTATCCCAAACATTTTTCTATGCATTCAAAACCTACATGTTTTCTTGTTTCTTTGTTTATTTTCGTTCTCGTCAGCATTTCCCATTTTAAACACGATACAAGTGCAACTAATTGGTTATATATTTACTAAAAATTTACTGTTATGTGAGTAAATAAAAAATAATCTTTCCATTCAGTAGTAATGCGTCTATTTCTCAACTATTAACCTCGATTGTCTGAAAAGTGCAGCGTGTATGTAAAGTAGATTAGTTTCGGTCGACGTGCACAGCCCTTGGATATTTAAAGTTGTCACTGGTCAGCTGTTGACCTTTGCGCGTTAATCTGGGAATGGTTAATTCTAATTTTTCGTCCCAGCTGAACTTGGATTAGCTCAGAGTCAATGCCTAATGACAAAACTAGACCGGGATTCTCTGTAATCCCTAGTCTGATCTCGGAGGCGATGGAAAGAAAGAGGTGGAGGTCTAGTATTAGTTTGGAACCGGACTCGGAACTTCTGTCGATTATTATCTCAGAGTTCGGAGAATAACTTCATGTATCTTTTGAAAGACTTACCTTCAAAGCATCTTTTAGAAAGCAAATTAATATGGCCTACAACAAGCGGATAAATTAAAAATTTTAAAAGACTGAATTTCTCTAGCTTTATTATTATAATCTGATTTCATTAATTTTTGTATCAGCTGAAAGACTGGCGCATGATGGGTGAGCCTTGTTTTTCATGAACTCCAAGAGAACAGTGTATACATACCAACGTCATCCTTGAAGAAACATAAAAAGCATTCCCTCGAACTCCTTGCTAGATTCACGTCCGTCTCTCTTTTCAATTATGAAGTATTCGCCAGTTTTGATGTGCAGAGAAATGCCCGCTGTGGATTAGAATCAAATGAGTTATCCGTTGCCGCAGTTGCCTTCTGGCATGACAAAAGATCATTAAACAAATCGATCAACCTGAGGAACCATCTCTACAGCTTGTTTCGGAAGTGCATGAACATTCATTTGCCACATCGTCGAATCCGTTCACGAGTGAATTGTTTCTGGAACACCTCGCTCCACCAGAATGCATTTGCATTTTTCATCTGCAGTCATGTAAAGGATAAAATAGATAAACAAATAGAGTGAAAGGAGTCAAACTCTCTCTCTCAGTTTTGACTATTATTATCCAGAGAGGTACCTTAACTGACTGTTATTTCTATTGTTTCATCGATAAGATAAATTTGATGTACTTGATGAAAGCAACCGTCAGGAACAACTCTGGTGCTGTTTTTTTATAGGTATTATTTTCTACTACACATTCATCATTAGCACAGCATTTGGTTATTCTGTTATTATTATTATTACTATTACAAGATACTTCCAGAGAGTCACGAACTCATCGAGGCATGACATACCACCCGCACCAGCTGACACACCTTTTGTTCAGTTCAGCACTCTATGAGAGAAAAATCTAGTGTTCATCCCTTTCTTGTCTGCATTCATTCTCAACTTCCACGCTGCCCTCTCGTCCACTCCCCACCCCTCCACAAAATGAAAATTTATTTCTAACAGCGTCCTTTCAGAAATTTTAGATCATTATCAAAAAACCCGTCTTTCCCCTATTTGCTAGTCTGCACTTCACACATTCGTGATCTGTTCTCATAATCTATATTCCTCAATCGAGTTATAATTTGCATCATCTCTGAAACCAAGAGACTAGATCTGCGAATAACAGCAGCTGAGGTCATTTTTCCAAAACCTTGTTAAATGTCTTCGTTATCCTTACAAGTAAGTGTTCGTTTCAGCACTGCGATTAACCCGTGAGTTGTATGTGTAATATTTGCTATATGGCTCCTATACCTCATCTTCCTAACAATTATCCTTCAACTTTCTCCAAGATCCCTAGCATGATCAGTTTCTTCTAGAATATTCCATTTTCTAGTTTCTTCTAATATGCCATTGGATATCTCATCACATCCAAGTGCATAACTTTACATTTCCTAATCATTTTCACATGCCCACAATTTCAATCCATTCTGATCACTCTGCAAGTGTTGTATGTTAGTCGCGTTCCTTATTATCCTGCTTATTTCTGCATCATAGAAAGCAACTGTATGCCCCTGTCAAATATTGTTGAATAGTCTTGGTTCTCACCCAGCAGAGAAATCAAGAAATCCAGAGACTACATATTAATCAATAAAAGATGGAAAAGATCGATCTAAAATGGAAAAATTCTAAAAAAATTGATATGATACAGACCATGAATTTCTTACAGCCAAATTAAACATCATATTTGTGAAGAAGAAACCTCCAAAGCAGAAATAATAGACATCATCATACAAGCATCAGTATGGATAACAAATTACAAGAAAACTTCGGGCAGTAAGACAGAAATAAGACATAGGAAACTGCAGGAATCGAGAACATTTCTGGACACAGCAACAAACATCCTGGGTTACTCCAAAAACAGTAACAAAGTATGGATGACCAGAGGCATTTTGGATCTAGTAGAGAAGGAGAGGGGGAGAGAGAGAGAGAGAGAGAGATGAAAAACAAGCTGTCGGTAAAAATACTCTTGAAAACAGAATCTTTTATAATTAACTCAAGAAACAAGTAGACAGAAAATACAGAGAAAGAAAGACCCAGTGGCTAAATAAAAAGTAGAAGAATGCAAAGATGCATTTGAAAAATATGACACCAGATCTTTCTCCAAAACAATCAACGAAATCGCGAAGAGCTACTTTTCCCTATTACCCCATCGCTTACTCGATGGTGACAGGAAACCCAACAGAAATAGAAACAACCTGGTCAAAACACTTTTCGCAATAACTCAAAAATAAGAGCATCCCACATCAGGCCCATCATACTGCTCAAGTAGATCAAACAGAATCCCAACCAAAACTTCTAGAAGAAGAAATTATCATGGTAATAAGATAAATGAAGAATTAAAAGGCATCTAGGTTGGATAGCACCCAAAAGAACTTTGGGAGGGAGGAGGAGAAGGGGCTACCCAATCCCCGCTATTTATACAACTTAATATTAGAAAAAAAGGAAATCCCTGATGACTGGAGACTCAGCAAAATCATACCAATACATAAATAGAAATAGCATGCGGATTAGTTCTGATTAGCCTTCTGATATCACCATTATCGAATCCAGTTAAAGCAATTGTAAAGGTGCAGTGAATAAGTGTCTACTCCAAAATGCAATTGATGAATTCTCTTCCCCTAGGATGGCTCTGCACTAGTTTTATTTTCAAGTTACCGAGAATGAATACTGCTGTGAAGCCGTAATTTTAATGGCTCGTCTGAAAAGTTTTGCTCGTATATACAGTACGTAATCGTATACGGTTGAATTTGAGTCATTTCTTTTATAAATTAAAAATAAAAATCAAACGCAGCATTTCGGTCGCCAGTTAATTTATATAATAAAGCCGAAACTTCAATTTTGAATTTCAGCATTTTAAAATAAATTTTGGATATTAAGAATTAATCAGAATCGGAAACTTTTTTCTCTTCCTTCCATTATGATTTTTTACAGAATTTCTGACATTTCGATTTGATCTATGCACAAAATTGTTTCGTTCTGATGAAAGAATTTTAATCAAACTAAATTCCATCCGTCGCATCAGAAATTTTGTTTATCAGCTGTTAATGTAAAATTGCACCCACGGATTCCTCTTGAAATGGCCGTTCTTATACAGAGAAATTTCCCCTTTGTAAGTGACGAACATCCTTCATCTTGAAGCAATACTTTTTGCATAAAATGATTTTTTAAAAAAAATTAAAACAGTGTTTTATATGATCATATACTTTGCCGAATAGTCATTACGATACTGAAGCGAATATAACTGAGTAATATTTGTGCATCTACTGCGATTAATTTCAAATCATGTTCTATTTAATATTATGTTGTAAATTATCTCGGAGGATGAAATTTTGTTCAGTCTTGAAAGAAAAAGAAAATCCCGTTTTATTATTATTATTTATAATTTTATAGCGGGAAATTTGTTGTTGTCATCGTTTTCTGTAATCGACATTTCAGACTCAACCGCATTAAATCAGCGTCACAGAATGCAACTTTTCCCACCCGCGTGGGAAATGTCGAAAAGTTGCTTATACAAGCCGAAACTCACTTCTGCTGTAAACGCTCATTCGTATGCTCATGTTTTCCTCACATCGTAGACGACATTCAAACCCAATTCTTTCAAATCAACGGGCACGACAGTTTTCCAAGTGCGCTACGGTGAGAGAAGAAATGATTATATTTACATGTACCTGACTGCATTATTTCATCGATAACATGCGTAATATTGTTACGACTATTGGGTGCGTGTCACTTCCTGCACACAAATGATTGTAAAGTTGTAGTACGCTGTGGGTGGGCTGAAGGGTTTCATTTATTAATGTTTTTATTTAATTATTTTGCATTTTATATTTTTGAACATAGTCGGAAACCTTGTTTTAAAGGACCAAACATGTTTTTTTTTTTTAACACCCCAGGCGTCCAATAAGTTGGGTGGAGATCCCCACCCCCAGCAACAAAGTTCATTTCCACCCAGACGCATTCACAAACACGCCCACGGCAGGATTCGAGCGCGCAACCTGTTAATTGGAGAGTGGATTCGCTAGCCACTCCGCCGACTAGGCCGGAAGAGATAATATTTACTAACAACAGTATGCAGAATTCGAGAATTTTAATAACAAAAAAGAAATGCCTGAAGGCGGATCGATTAAAAACGCAAAAGATGCTCCCAAAACAAACTTCAAAGATTCAAGTACGTTTATTCAAACCATTTGAAGAAACAAGTGTGTGTGTGTGTGTGTGTGTGTGTGTGTGTGTGTGTGTGTGTGTGTGTGTGTGTGTGTGTGTGTGTGTGAGTAAATTTTAATGAGAAATATAAATGCTTGTTTATTAGTATTTTTAAAAGAGGCAAGTTCAATTAAGATATTTTTAAATATTAAATAATTTAAAGTCTCTCTCTCTCTCTCTCTCTCTCTCTCCTTTTGCATAACAAGTATATAATACGTTTGCTAACGAGGCCGGCTTCGAATGCAAAGTCGGCCAAACTGGATGACGTGTCTGCCGCTCCAGCAATTAGGCCGTTTGTTCGAATCGCACAGCGAGCATGGATGTTTGCGAATATCTTTTGGTGGGAGATGAATATTATCTCAATGTTACTTATTGAAGGCAGGGCCGGATTTAGACTTGCTGAGACCCTAACCATACAAAATCCAGAGGTCCCCTCCCCCCTACTGTTTTAAATTACATCAGCTGGTCTCAGAAAAATTTAAAATATATACGCCTTTTTAATATATGAAAATATATTGTCTTTTAATTTTTATTAAAAAAATAATAAAGTATTTGTTTACAAAATCACAGAAATAATTATATAATTAAAGGGTTTTAAAAACGACAAATAATGCTTAAAGAAAAAAAAAGAAGGCAAAATATCTCAATCACTTTTACAATGCGCCAAAATTATTTTAATGTTATATTTTGTATATTTAAAATTATTTAGAAATTATCATCGTGATATGTCTGACTTCATTTGAGTGATTTTTCTACGAATATTTTTTATCAATTTTTGTTTTTTTATTTGAATCCCCGGCAGATTGCGAGGCCCTAAGCTGTAGCTTTTTTAGCTTATACGTAAATCCGCCACTGATCGAAAGTATTAAGCAGCTGATAGTTTCATGTATGGTCTCCAGAGCAGGGATATCCAAGTACATAACCCTCAGCCTCCTTACAGTAACAATGTACGACAGGTTTCCTAATGCATATTTTAGGAATGTGACTGATCTTTCTCTTTGGACACTGTTAACGAATGCTTGGAATAAAGTCGTGTATAAAAATACGTAAATCGACCTCCTTGTATATACACCAACCAAAAGGAGTTCATACCGAGCCAAAATGCTGACAAAAGTATTTCTCAAACCCAGGCTGTGAATATTTGTTTTAGTTTGCTGGGTTTCTTAATGCGAATATTTACTGTGCATTGTCATCTGAAATTTCTAAGGAATCAAGAGCGGAGAAACACGGTAGTTGGAGTGCAATGCCGGCAGTATGCTGGCTATATTAAGATCATATTTTAATTCAGTACGCAAATATCGAGTTCATCTATTTCGGTTTCAAAAAACAAAGCTCAGTTTTTTGAAATTATTGTTAACTCAGTTACTCTGTTTTTTTTTTGGGGGGGGGGGGAGACTTATAGACCATTTTTCTGACCTTTTAAACAGATTTTAATACAGACAATTTACAACATGATGTGGTCTCCTGTTTCTCTCTCTCTCTCTTGTAATGACATTTAAATGATATACAACACCTGTTCGCTGTCCTTTTCGACTTTCCTTCTCTCTTCAATAAAATCATAAAGGCGCTTTCTTTGAGTCTATAACAAAATAACGTGCGATGTCAACAAAATATGCACATCGTACGTAAGGTTTTTCATTCTTAAATTTATTTATGAAACCGGCCTATGAAATATCTTCTGTTTCAGTTAGTACTTTGGGAAGAGTACAGAGGAGCAGTCTGATCCGGAGAAGAGTTTATCCAAGCCACCTCAGATCTGTATTAAGTGAGGTGTGCCTATAATAACCGAGCAACAAGAATCGTCTGTCACCAAAACCCACTCTAGAGTGCAGCTGCAGAGCGACGACGCCCTCCATTCGGCTAACTAGGCCTACCGTTCTTTATCATTAAATTTTCGTATATCCAAACGATAATACCTTTAATGATGAAACATTTTCTGCGCTGATCTTTAATTTCTATTTCAGATGTAACTTTAGGACTTCGTTTATATTTCCATGTAACTGTAAAATATTATATATATTTATTTAGCTTGTTTACATTTCAGCTTTATTATTTGTATATCGTTAAAATACATGTTTAAAAAATGGGAAAACCGATGTGGTTTCCTGTTTCTCTCTCTCTCTCATAATGACATTTAAATGATAAAAGAGAGGCAGAAGAAAACGGTAAGACATTCCAAACTGAACGAAGGTAAAAGTGCCAGTTTCTTTAATATATAAACTACAGTCGTATTTCTTTGTGTTCTTACATTTACATTATTTCCACTTTCCCCCACTCTTCGTGAAGAGTGGAGATTATTTACTAAACCTTGCGATGATCCTTCGGGGCTTTTGCGCTTACGGAACCAGTTTGACTTTTTTTTTCTTTTTTTTTCTAGGGGAATTCCGCCCACGAGTGGATTAAAACTGGTGGGTCAAGGTTAAGTGAAGAAGAGAAGGTTGTTCACTTTTTTTTATGAATGTAGGTCTCATTTTCTGGGAAATCCTGTTAGCAGGAGCCGGTTTTCGCGTGATTTATCACCATAATTTAAGAAAAACCCGACGAAAATGTTAGATAGATAAATGTCACCATATACACAACAGATTCTACGGAGGAAAGATATTTAAATCTCCCGTAAGAAGGATATTAAATTTTCTGTACACAAATTTCTGATGGTACATCCGGCTTTTAGATCATTTCAGCAGACGATATCGATTGAATTTTTCTTGCTAACTGATAACGTACGTAGTGATAAATAAAGTTAAATATAGTATAAAAGATATGTCCCCTTAGGATTTTCTTTCAACTGAAGATGAGTTTCTGTTTTCATACAGAGATGACAGGAGTTTTTCTCCATCAAATTCGGGTTTTTCATATTTTTATACGAAAAAGCCTAGTAAAGGGTAACTTCAGTATGATGCTGCCCTAGCCTATTACTTTGAGGCCAATGTTGCTTTGACCATAATTCCAAGCAAACCGTTGTGAAAAAGCAGGCTTCGTAAACTCCTTATGAGATCCACAAAGTACACCCTTATCCTCTCACAGTACTTAAAAGGAATGTCGTTGTTGCTTTTCGACTGGTGTACACATTGACGTTATTATTTCACAGACATTAGCTTTACATAAAGCACAACCTACGAAATGGATGAAAGAGTTCCAAGAGATAGAGAGAGATCTTTCTATCGAAAGATCCGTTACACTAAAATGATAATTTATCATATCGAACTTTAATTACATTCTGATACCATACTGATAAACGATAATACAAAGTTTCATTTAAAAATAATTGCATAACCTCCATATAAAAAGATTCTATAGAATTTTCTTCATAAGGAAGCTTTAGATTTCATTAAAAATCTCGTAGCTTACCAAAACAAAACATTCTTTCTTGCACAGCTTATTCTCACTGTTGTTTTCTTCTTCTACAAAGTCTAGTCATTGTCATGGCTGATAATTAGCGCCGAGAAACAGGATATTCAAAATTAATGCTTGGGGGGAATTTCGCAATATGAAGAAATGACAGCTGTGTTGACTACAGTGAGTCATTGGAATGAGAAGGGTTTTGAAATAACTGTGCTATAAATATTTCATAAATAAAAGTGCGTGCGTGTGTGTGTGTGAGAGAGAGAGAGAGAGAGATTTAGCGAGCGCGTGCCAATTTTATTCCTAAAGAAATATTTTATTTTAGGAATAAAAATTAAGTTGAAGCTTTCTGTAACTCATCACAATACACAAAGAAAACTTCAGCGTACGAAGTTGAAAGTTTTTAACCACGAATCTTACGTATGGACATCCCTTTGCTGACATCCCTTAACACTTGAGAATATTGTGAAAACAAATTATTAAAACAAAGCTAAAGATGAAAGGAAAACACTGAATGATATGAGGAACTATACACTATGTTGATATATGATAAGAGATCGCATGTTTTGTTTTGTTTTTTAGGAAAAAAATACATGCCTGCGTGCAGCTATAATATCGGGTCAACTACGCTCCTGCACATTATCAGTAGTAAGTGGAGAATAACTTACAGACTTCGAAAAAGGAGTTATCATAATATGTAAGAGCATTGACCTTCTCCGTTTATGGTGGTACGAGACGATGAATCACGCAGAATCGACTGAAGGCAAAAATATCAACAGATGAAGAAATGTGATCCATCGGCTAAGAAATGCACAGGAGGGCTGAGGAGCTAATACCAAAAGTACAAAAGCCAATGAAAACTGTGATAAGGAAATGTTTGCAGTTGGATATCAGAACAGTCGGCCAGAAGTTCGGATTATTATTATTATTATTGCGTGAGACCTCCAAGAAGCCACTGCGGTTGAGCATTTCTCGCATAATATTGGGCGCTCTGCAACGCAACGAGATGCAGTCTCAATTCATATCCAAAGGCAGCTACAAATAAGCAAAACGTCTAATATGTCAATCAAGAAGTGCAGACTATTATTGGCGTAAATAAAATGGTATCTAGTTCATAGAGCATTATAAGACAGTGAGTGACATGGAGCGATAAATCACGCTATGCAATTTAACTTTCAGGTTAGATGGTGTGACGATGGTGTGAGAATTCCTTTTGCCTTGCCCGAGTGCCTCATTGAAGCCTTGAAATTTGGTATCAGAATTGAAATGGAGTTGGAGCTATTTCTTCTCTTATGTACTCCAGTTCTGGACTCACTGCCTGGAAAGATGAACACCGACGGATATGCAACGTTTCTGAATAAGGTGCAGCTTCCTAGATATGTTGCGGCAGATATTTACGCAACAGGCGTATGTCTCTTTCAGTACGACAATGCATCATATCCCTGTGCAGGTGCTGTTGCGACATTAAGGAAAATTGTATGGAAAAACCTGCCTTCCCTGCGCAGAGTCTCAATATCAACTCAATGCGATACTTTCGGGATGGGATGAGGTGTTTGCAGTTTGGTTTTCTTTGAAATGTACTGCGATAGCGATGTTTCTTTCAGCTTTGAGTACTATTGCTACATTCACTCTGAATGTAGAAATATCCACTAAGTTATTAAAAAAAATACTGGTTGTACCCAAATGCAATAAATATGCACATTAAAAAATAATAAAAAAATAAAATTCAATTTATAAAAATTCCACGTAAGAAGTATTTATTTCATCTCATCTATTATGAATTAATGCCTGAACTGTGCTTTGTAATCCAAACATAATTTTTGGTACTTCTGGCTTTCAAGCAGGCTTTTTTATATGAATTCTCCAAACGAAGTTCTGTTAGCTTATCTTCTTTATTACTGTGGGTGAGATAATAGTTACAATAGTCTAGTAACCCTTGTTTGGAGACCAAACATGGACTTTTGAAAGACACGTTAGACCTGTAAAATGTAGGTGAGTGCCATATCATGATATTAAAATATCTTTTAATTAAAAACACAAATACTAACTTTTATTTTCACAAATTACATTAGGCAAATCGTAAATCGTGTATAGTGAATTAGTGGCTGTTGACAAACGAAAACCTGAATTTATAAAAGATATATATAATACAGAGGAAACTTTAAGTATAGTAACAAGCCAACCAGAAGATTTCGGCTTTTAAATGAATACTAAATTTCAGAACATGTTGCAAATAAGTACCGAGGCATAGTGGAATTTTGATAGTATAAAAATCTGAATTCTGGTCTCTTCAAGATTCAAACATATAATATAATGGACATTTCAAGGGATGGTGAGCGAGCTGGTCTCACAGAAGTACTCTTCCGCCAAAAATGCATTAAAACCAACTAGGGAGAGCCCATAAGTTGACGGACGAATACACTCTTCACTTAATTTAATTAATTAGCATAATATAATTCCTATGATGTGATGGTATAAAAAGAAAATAGAGTGTTTTAAACTCCGGAATATGGATTTCAGACGTATTTGTATTTTTTAGATTTATTGTGGACTGAAAGTAAGACTTGAAACGTTATTTGTATCCTTGTGTTTTCAGATAGTTGCGTCCGTTGTTTCCTGCAGGAAACACCGGGCTTCCTGAAAATAAAATAAAAAAAGACTTCGCTTCCTTCTAAGGGCTATGTTTTATAGTAGTTATGGAACAAGCTTCTAAGGATGTTATATGATAAACTGTTAACTACATGTGTTCGTCTGGATGATCCAACAGTTCCGAGGTATAAGAAACCCAAGTTTCCAGGGGATCAGGGAAAAACTGCTACCTGCATAGAGACCAGTTCACTCTGTCTGCTTAAAGATATTCGCTAACTTAATGTGGCAGGATTTACTACCTCATTTCTATTTTAGGCAGCGCTTATAAAATTATAAATCGTAATACGTTCAATTGCATTGGTTGGTATTCACCAATCAATTGAATTGATTTTACTATTTTTTTTTTCTTTCTCTTCTGCTTCTAGTAGATTATATTTAACTTTGCTACTTCTAATGTTAGTCGGTGATCATCTCTCACCATTATTCCAGGAATTTCAGTTTACCAGCTTCGTTTATTTTTTTATGTTTTCTATATATATATATATATATATATATATATATATATATATATATATATATATATATATATATATATATATATATATATATATATATTCGTGTTCCTGCAGTTTCTCTAATTCTGATGTGATTTGTTTTATGATTTATTCTGTCATTTAGCATCCTTTGTGTCTATAACTGTTTAATTCTTTAACTTGCCTTGAACTGTTTAACATCTGTTTTCTATCACTTCTATCGTTCTAAAATTAATGAAGAAATCCATCAATTTAAGATGACAACTTCTCCACTGTCTGTTCACATCTGAACTAATCAATTTTCACGTGTATGGTTCACCAACATGGACACCATCTGTTGTCAACCTACAAATAATTTTCTTTTCATTAGAACCGTCATTAGAACAATGACAAGTCAGAGTTTGAAGAAATCCAAATGGTTGCTCCTAATATATTCTGCGGTATTTTTTGAATTGGGTTGTCATAAAAGCCTTTTGGCATAAAAAGGACCTGTTGTCTGTATTATTTCTTATACAATTTACTTTTCAGCTCTCTCTCTCTCTCACCGTCTGTCTAGTCTCAAGCTGCTTGGTAGATGTTTTTTTCATTTGTTTGTCGTTATTATTTCGCCAACATTCTTCCTTCATAGAATGAAGACAAGAAGTGTGTGTGTGTGTGTGTGTGTGTGTGTGTGTGTGTGTGTGTGTGTGTGTGTGTGTGTGTGTGTGTGTGTGTGTGTGTGTGTGTGTGTGTGTGTGTGTGTGTGTGTGTGTGTGTGTGTGTGTTTCTTTTCTGCTTGAATAATTTCTAGAATCTCTGCTTCCTCAACTATGAAACTGCTTTCTAATTGTTTCTAACTCTGGAACTTATAGCCTTATTTTCTGCATCTAAACTCACTTCAGTCTTAATTTGCGCAGAAAAAAAAGAAAAATTTTAAATGAATAAAGACAGAGAGAGAGAGAAGTAATACTTAACGAGTGTGTTTTGGCTCCCAGCTGATTTCTTTAAAAACATTGTTTATAATTTATAACCAGCAGCATTTATCATACTTACGATATTAATTTCTTTCATCGAAAAAACTTCACTGAAATTTTCCGATGAAATATTTAAAATTCGCTATTTAAGTTTTAAATTTAAAGATTTAGATTTTATTAAAATATTGTTTGAAATGTTTAAAATAATAAAAAATTTAGTGAAAAGCCACTTTAAATTTTATCTTCAGATCTTGTCTGCGAAAATGTTGAGAGAAAACATCTGCAGTCCCTCTGCAACAAAATGTGCAACTGACTTTCAGTTTTTTCAACAGCACTTGAATTCATTCTCCGAAATTATATTTGATTAATATTTCGCATGGGAAGAAAACTTCGCTAATGCTTGAAGGCATTCTTAAATATTGGAAAGATGAAAAACGAATTCAAACAGCAGAAATTAAGTTTCTCAGAAAAACAGCTGGATATACCAAGTGGGACCATAAAAGAAATGAAGAAATCTTGCAATCCCTGAAAATAAAACCAATTAATTACTACATAAGACAGTATAAAGAAAAATGGCTAGATCATTTAAATCGAATGGACAACAGCAGACTACCAAAAAATATTAATCAGATACAAAATAAGTGGAAAAAGAAGAATCGGAAGAGCAAGAAAGAGATGGCATGAGACCGGAACAAGCCACTTGGCCTAAGATCTGTGTTAGGAAGAAAAAGAAATGAATGCCCACCAGATTTTCGAGAAGGGCTCATCGTTAGAAATCTGTCTCATAAATTAACCCCTTTTGAGATGTGTAATTTTTAAACTTTGCAATAAACGTATCGTATAACTTTTAACAGAATCCAAAAGATATTTTTGGGTGGGCTCTATTCTATGCGAAATAATTTGTCCCTCGGTTCATCAGTGAGGGGGTTTTACTGAAACAGTAAGTTTGTGATTGCAGATGATTCCTGAAAGAAGCCTTGGAATTAGCTACTTAGTTTTTGGAAAATGAATTGACCCACATTCTTCGAAATTTTATTATTAGATAAGGAGGATATTCTTTCATTCTGGTATTCAACAACAACGAAAAAGAACATCTTGCTCTTTATAAATTTTTCATTACGATAATGATAATCAAACCTGCAAATTTGACGAATGTTTCTTTTTTTTCTTTTTTCTTTTTTTTTCAAAGAACTAACATTTTTTTTCAGAAATTAGGTTTATGAATCTTTCGATTTATCTTATCTTTATCGTAGCCACACCTGTCCTCATCTTATTAAGCAATGTTCTACTAGCGTCCTAATTTTTCCATCTATCTAAAATTAGTTAAAGAATATACTAACCCCAGTTCTACAAACTCCTTCCCCTCTTTACCCAACAGATCTTACGACTGGTATAAATTCCTGTTCTGACTATGAACCTCACCCGAGAATAAAACATTTTAATTAGTCGAATGACTTCTAATAACTGAACGGACATGGTTTATTTTTAATATGTATTCAATATTTTGAAATGTGTATTCAACATACTGTCTACGTATTTGCGTTATTAAAATATAAAAAAAAAACGTCTCTAGGGCCAGATCAATTCACATGCAAAGGGTAATTAGTCTACTTCTTAAGTTGAACCGAACTGTTGTATATTGACTATTTCTTCCTTAATTATTAGTGGTAAAAAACTAAAATTCCTTAAAGAAGTGGAAAGCAATTCCATTACGAGAAAAACATGAGCATTTAACCTTCCATAAATCAGGAATGAAAGCGATGAAATTTGATCCGCATGGTTGCGTATCCAATCTCCAAACAACACCTGTGGGTTTGAATCCCGCCGTAGACATGGATGTACGTGAACGTCTTTGGGTGGCACATGAATTTCATCGCCAGATGCGAGACCACCAACCCCCTTATTACAAGCCCAAAGCGAATTGAAAAACAGTTTCATATTGATGACTACAGTACCAGAATTAGGTTTAAAAATGCAGAATAAATTAACAACAATAATACAAAAAACAAAAACATCCTGAACCTAGAATGGAAATTTCAAAAAAGAAACAAAATCACTGATTTTGTTTATTTTCTAACTTTTTTCAAACTTTACTTTAAACTTTTTGAAAAAAGTTTAAAGTAAACACTTTAAACTTTTTGAATTGTTTTTGGAAAAGGCAACATTAACTATGATTGAACAGCAAATTGGTAGTCTATGGAAGATGTAAATGAACTTGCACGAAAAGTAGCACATTGATGAATTCATCGAAATGGCAGAGAAAAGAAGCATCGCAAATAAGAAATTGAAGAATATAATCTCTCGCCTATCCTTACATTACAAAGACTTACTAATTACTAAAGAAAGAGCCACACAGCTTCATTTCGGCGATGTAAACTTACATAAGCAAAGTGGATATTAGATCGATATCACGTGTGGATATTACGAAACTTTCATAGTTTCTGCAAACATTCGAGTTTGAAATTATGTTAGCTCTAATATTAATTTGCCTACGTAACTTCCAAACACTTAAAAAAACAAGCTCAGTTTAAAAAACGAGGAAACCGACGATCCAGATTTTTAACGGCGATCGAATGTCATAAAAGAAGGGGAGGGGAGGCCTACTGTGCTCATACAAGAGTAAATGAATATTTTGCAGACACCAAGTATTGAAACTACCCGAGTCGTTAAAAGGTTCTTTTTAACAGAATTCTTGCATAATGATGACAATTAATATCATAACAAAACTAAAAATAGCTTGTGGAATATGTTTCGTGCATCTACTTTATTATTTGTCATTCGAATGTGTAATTTTGTTTTAAATTTCTTGTCCAAAAACTGAGATGACGTCGTAAATTTTATTAAACAACCGAAATAGAAATTATTTTAATCGAAACTGATCCTTGTATTTTGCTTTGATTGTTCTATCTACGGTTTTGTTATTATTTTTGTTAGCTGTAGTACCGCAACTGACATGATAAATAATTCAGTCCATTTTCGTGAATTGGTTTCAAGCTCTGTAATGAGCACAGTTAATTTTAATTAGCATTAAAATCAATTTTAACATTTTTAACTCGCGGTAGTAAATTAAGATATTTAATAAGGATGCATCCACTTTGACCCGAAGCACGTTCTGTGCAACTGAATCGTTCTTGACACTCAAGCGAAACAAACAATCGCAGATTTCCCCCTCCTCCATTTAGCGTAGAAAAAAATGGATCATCTAGAAAACCTGATATATCTGAGTTTAGTCTTCATTCCGAAACAATAAAAAGCAAGTTTACTTACACCCAATGTAAGTTTAATGTCCACATTGCGTAGACGTTCTTGAAGTATTTCAGTAGTGTGAGGCCAGTGTATCATGTCTTGATTGCGTGTGTTCTCTGGCAGGTTTACCTGTTTTGGGGGAATGCAAGACTGCCATCCCCTGTATGAGACTAACTAAGCTTCAACTGTAGATTAAAGAAGAAAGGTGTATACAGCAGGAGGTTTTCCAATTTTTCCAAAATTTCGTTCACATTTATTTTCTTAATTGTTTTAACACCCGTACAATTAATGTTTAGGACTGAAAGAATGGCGCCTACTTTCTTTGAAGAGCAAAAGGCGTTATAAGATTTATTTATAGCTGATGCTGGCAAAGTCTCCTAGACTGGAAGTCAACATTTAGATCACTGACACAAACGGACAAGAGCAGGCGAATGAACAGAGCCGAGAAACATTCCAGACAGCACCACCTCAAGGCTCTGTCTGCTCGCCTACGCTTTTCGTTTTCCATGTCGACAGAACAATTCGCCGTGATGCTTGCAGTGAATAACCGTTGAAAAAAAAAAAAAAAGCGTTCTCAATTGCAGAAACTCAGAATATAGGCTAGAACTTGCCTTCACGTGCTTACGAGTAATCTCCAATAAGCAGTAACATCGAAAAACAATAAGTGATTTCTTAAGTTTCTCGGCAGTATTTTTGTGGCGATGAGCAAAAGTAGATGGCCATAAATAGAAACGTGTGTTCTTGTGAATCGAAAGTGACAGAATTTAAATTCTTCATCGTTAAATAGACGAAAGGCTTCCGGTGGCGTAGAAGTCAACTGCCACAAATTGATGCTTTTAACTTAGCTGCTTCGAAGACAACGTTTTTTGTTTTCTTTCTTGTTGTTGTCAGGATACTTTAGTGGGACAATTTTACGCAGCTGCGCCACTTCCTTGTTGCTTTGGTTAGATGTTTACTCTCTTCTGCGTTATCTACAAAAAGTCATTAACGATATCTTGTTTTGAAACACTCAAATTTTATTATTTCGACATTTATTCGTTGTTTGAGGTTAATTTCTTTTGCAATTTTTGCTAGCCTCGTTGACAAAGCGCAAGCGTGGCTCCCCTCCTACCAACAGTCCATAGGTTAGAATCGATCCAGCCGTGAGCCTGGACGTTTGTGAATGTCTTTAGATCGGAGATGAATTTCATTTCCCGGTGTGAAACTATCACCATCGTACTTACTGGAAAGTCTAAAGTAACTTTAAAACTTTTATCTCTAAAGTAGGATTCCTGAAATTCAGATAGCCCTTAACCCACCACACTACTAAAATGTGCTACAGAAAAGGTTTGCAAACTTTTCTGGATGAAATTCGCATAATAATAAATAAATAAACGATTTCATCTAATTGAGCGAGAGTTGGGAATGACATGAACATCATTCAGAGAACATTGTAGGATTAGTGTATACAGATGTAACAATATTTTACACAAAGCTGAACTAACATTTAACATTAATTTTGCCATTAATTTTTGAGTAATTGGATCACCAAAAAAGCATTCCTTTATCTAGGTTCACTTATCCACCGAACATGTTCCTTTACTCATTCTTTTTCTAGAGGCTAAAAAAAAACTTACTGTCCCCATGTGATTTAGTTGCTCCTTAGTGCAACAAGACTTGTTGGAACTACATTGATGTCGGACCAATTCTGCCAATCTTTTAAAATATTAGCATATTTTAATATTAGCATAGGATAAAAGCAAGGGGCTGTTGTCATCCCATTAGATTTTCCCAGAGGAGCCCAAGTTAGGGATTATAGTTATCGATTACTGAAAAATAATGCCTTCGCAAACATGACGAGTACTTCTTGAGGATCAGCGCTCAGTTTTATGGAGGCTTATCTGAAGTGACGCATTTCCCAAAATTATTTTTTCGGGGCACACAATCTTTTTAAATTGACACCTGAGGGCTGTGTTATGCTGATCATAACACCATTACTGCCTTGCACTTCTTAGCTTTAAGATCACTAAAGTGATAAACACACAAAAAAAACATAACTTCTTACTAGGAATTTATCTAAACCATAATTAATGGAGAAGTCCCAGCGAAGAAGAAAAAAAAATGATGAACGATTGACCAGTAATTAGAGAAGTGTGTGTGTGTTTTAAAATTGTCTAAAATATGCTAAGTTGCTTTAGTGTGTATAGAACCCCGAACTTGTATTTGTCATGCTGTGAAACAAACTCTCATCTCTAAATTAAAATCCCCTGTCTAATTTTTCCATTTTTTTAAAAACAAACTCCTTGTCTCTGTGAACAACAATGAACAATTTTACTTCATAATTACTTTGATTTATCGCAGCAGAGTCTAAATCTGCAATTTTATTATTGAAATAATAAGAACAAATATAAAGATATTCTGTTAGCAACTCCTTGGTTCACTGCATTCCAATCCACCTTGGTATTTGAACTCACCACAGTAATCGAACTTCAAATTAAACAGCAATTCAAGTTTACACTGAAAACTGCTTATTTTTATGCAATAATGGCGAACTTAGGTGTACTTATATTTACTGACTGGAAAATGAGTAACCAGCGAGTAAAATCATTGTCGGTCTCAGATGTTTTCTGAAAATATCTTACAGATGTTAATAACAAACAGTCCGTGATGCAAGTCTATTTTGAGAAAGATGAGAGTACTCGGTTTACAACCAAGCAGCAGTTTAAGCATGAGATAAGAAACGAATAAGGGTGCTGAGTATGCTGTCCTTATTTCTATTCACGAACTAGAAGGATGGCATCTGGGAATGGTGGCCTCCTATCAGACAAGCGACTGTGAAGAACGATTAAAGAAGCCAATGGCCGCTATCATAATGTATGCACGCAGCAAAAACTCAGATGTATTATACTTAGTAGGCACATATACCCGCGATGGAGATTAAGGACCGTAGCTTTCTGACCAGATGTGCTGGGAAAATCACTTGTCAACTCTTAAGGGGCATTGTTTCTTTATTTAAACTTCACAAAACAAAACAAAAAAAAACTGTAATAAAAACTTCTCCTTAATCAGTTAGGCTCAGTGCCTATTGGTTTCACAGAAATCGCAATAATGCAATAGGACACTTAACATTATCTGCAGACCTATTTTGTTGTTGCAGTTGTGTGTATTCTCAATACCAGTTTGTCCGTTTTGCAAAATGAAAAACCCAAGGTCGTAAAAAATAAAGAGAAGATATTCAGACTGAGGTCTTTTCAACCAACGAACACCGCTGTTACTGACAGAGTTACAAATACAAATATTCTAAACGCTAAATATTAATTTCAGCTAGCACACTAAGAAACAAGCAGTTTATTGTACTTATTGAAATATTTAATAAATGTAACTCGCAGTTTGATCATCTTAATTTTTTAAGATCTGTAATTTAAAAAAAAAAGTATTCAACCTATGGAAAAGGGAAGTTAGCAGGAGAGACAAAATAGAAGAATCAATGCGCGCACACGCATATGCACAATATTCTAAACCGGAAAATACTATATAAGGAGGAAAAATAATCGAATGCGGGAAATACCGAGGAGAGACACCTGTTTCTACTTCCTCTCAGCGAGGAATTTCCTCGTATTGCTCTGAGGTGTTCAGGTTTCTCCGAGCAGCTGTGTTCATAATGAAATTGCTCTGTTCAAACAATCTTTCTGAGGTAAGATTTTTTTGTTCGGTTCATTGGAACGTTTTATTTTTGTGCTATGCAGGAACAGTGTTGAAGTTGTAAGTTAATGCGTTATGGATTTAATATAATCGATTCATGTTTTGCATAATGTAACTTGCAAAAGCTTGCTTGTTCAAAAAATTTCTTCACTTACAACTTTTAATTTACCAATTTAATTTGTGAATTTTTGTTGTTGTTTTCGACAAAGAAAAATATTTTCTGCATGACAACACAAGAAGGAAAACGGACAAGGGATTGCATGTGAGAGAGAGATTACTGTTTGAAGAAGACGGTGGACGATGTACATCGCTTGAAAGTGGTTTGTTAAGAATAGGCTTAACGTCTTCAAACAGACCGTGCTAAGGGGTGTGTTTGGATTATGTCACGCTCAGCTAATCTACGGAACTCGTGGTAATGGGTTTAGATCTTTTATGGATGGGAGTAATATAGAAATTAATTTTTTTGGGATTAAAAATAATTAGAAATAAAAACTTATCTGAAATCGGATTAAAATCTATATTTAGACACTGCACAAAGAACGAAAATTCTCATTATTTTTAATTTGTATTATTTATCCGCTTTAAAAATGTTAATAATCAAACGACATTTTTGTTAACATAAAATATCGTTTGCGTTAGGGATTTTTTTTCTTTTTTGAAATTTTGAATCTTGTATATGACTGAATCACCGTTCAACAACACAGCTACCAACAGAAATAGATGACAAATTCGACGTTATTTGGGTAAGTAATGGATATCGGATCCAAACAAATGTTTGAGATGTTTAGCTAATGTTCTTCTCATGAGGACTCTCACAATAAGCTGAGAAATTGGTCTTCGATTGATATACACTCCACAAGTGCTTAACACAGCCGGAGGACGCGGTGGGCAATCTTTCACAATGTGAGTATTTTTTTAAAAAAAACCGGAAACTTTCTTCCGTATTTCTTTCATCGATGTGTTTGGAATTTCTTTATAAAAACAGAAATCAGTTCTGACAACTGTTTCAAACTTTCATTCACCGCGTTCCTGTTTTTATAACAGCGGCATCTGTTTTTCCAAAGGTTATCAACTACATTCCATCCTTAATTGTACGCTACTTGTGCTATCCATTTATCAAAATCCATTTCGTAAAAATACGTAGCCAGTGAATTTATTGTCAGCCGCCTCCCAAATCGTAACTTTCATTGATAGTGAGTTTATAATTTTATTGGCCATTTTATTTCGTTAAAACACAAAAAAACTTGTTAAATATTTCGATAAATATTCTCTTCCATACGTTCTTCGACAGGACTATCACATACTTGTAGCATTTACAGAAAAACCGGTCCAAGAACACATTAACCGTATAGCTTTCTTTAATTAATTTGACTTTAAGCCCTAGCAAAAGTTAAAGCTATAAAATACACATACTACCCAATGAATTACAGTAGAAACCTTTATGCGTATGCAAGTAAACGTCATTTATACAGCGTATATGCAAAATACTTGGTCACGTGCTTCACCACGTGTTCTTGGCACCTATTTAAGAATGCTTCTGGCCAGTAATCACCGATAGTTGATCACAATGGAAAAACAAAGGATCTTTCGGAGTTCGATAAAGGGCTTATTGTTAGTCCCTGTCTGGCTGGAGCCACTATTTTCAAAACAACGGAGGAGACTGGTTTCTCAAAAGGTGATCCCAAGTGTTTAATCCACATTGCTTGTCTAAGAGGCGTAACTTGTCTCCTATGACAGCCTGTCAGGAACGAATCGCCATCATTTGGAAGGCTTATACGGGAAAACATACATTCTTGTGTGCATCAATTAACGGTGAGATAGCCCCATATCTCACCGAACTATGCACATGGGATTGAAAAGGATCGGTACTGGCATCGTATGCCTAATACGGAAACACGGTATTAAATAAGTGTCTAATTCAGTGGCCGGTGTGTACTTTCATAAAAATTATGAAATGTAAGCATCTTTCTGTTTCATCACCATTTTGTTTTGTCTTACTTGAATCTTAAAGATCATGGACTGGCTGTTGTGTGGTTGAATGAGAGCGACTTCGCATAATTCGCAGATGAAAGTGTGGAAATAGTATTCACAATGGCACAATATTTACTCGCTCTTAGCATTTACAGACAAACCTGTCCAAGAACACACTAACCTCATAGCTTTCTTTACTTCGTTAGTAATTCCACCATTTATTTTAATTCTGAAGTCTTCTGCACATTCTCTTTTCCTGCTATGGTGGAAAGATAAAAAGAAAGATCTTGGCAGATTCATCGACTAAACGCTAAGCTCGCTGATTTTTATCGTATTAATTTTTTAAAAACATAGGTTTTATTTATTAAAATGTTATATGTTTTAATGTCTTATTTATTTTTAATGATAAAATAAATAAAACAGCGTAGAAGACTACTTTTGTAACTTCTTTTACGTTTCCAAAATAATCCCCTACATTAATGTCTACATTTATTCCTTCATACTGTTTTTAGTTTGCGTGTCTCCCGAAGACAATTTTAATTACGAATTAACGTGCAATCAATCGGGCATTAAAGCGTTACTTATCGGCACTTTTTTTTTTTTTTTGTTCCACCTGTTCTGTGGGATAGCAATAAAAAAGAATAGAAGCTGTGGATTTTTTCACGTTTTACTCGAATCCAAAATTACTTGATTCCTATTTCACGGAGTAATAATCGGCCAAACCCCTAAAAATGCATGCCGTAACTATAAATTACTTATACATTAAGTAAGTATTTTCATAGTGATGGAGCCTAATGAGAAGAGATGCGCTTAATCGGATTCGCTTGACTAGCTTCTGATTCCTCCACTGTTCGTGCACCTCAAAGCAGTTTAATATTTCAGCATAATCTGCAATTCTAAATAATAATAATTTCGAGTAATTAAACAGATTCGAATATCCCACCAAATAGTCCATCGTAGCGTTTGCATGTAATGTAGCATGGCGCTTAATGGATTCCTTCTTGTTCGTCCGAACATACGCACTTGAGAAAGGATTCGCAAACATCTGACAACAGAAGGGAAGGTTCCTTTCTCTCATTTACATACGATTTCCTTTATGTCGAGATCAATAAGTTCGACAGAGCAATAAACAGATGAGGGTGGTGAATTTTTAGTCCATTACGCTGATAATTTCCAAGATTTTTCTTTTCAAATAGGAAGCATACCATCACAATTATGTTATATCGGAATATTCTTCTTATATACTGTATTTTATAGAAAGACTTTCTAGCAAATACTGTCAAGTCAGAAATGCAGATAACACTCGCACTCTTATCTGCTGTTGACAGTCGCTATTTACAGCGACTCCATCGAAATCCTCGAAAGACGGACAGCTTTTGATAAACAGATCTCGTTTACGATGTGTTACGAAACTTGCACACTGGAAGACGAACGAAATATTGATTTAGATAAACGTTATAATTTTGAGAAAATGAAAATAAAAAATAAGAAAATGAAAATAAAAAAAAACGTCAGTCTAATCCATAAAATAATATTTACAGTATGCATTTATTTATAATATTTATAATATTTACTAAATGATTTCCGATACTTGAGCATTATTGTGATATTAATTCTAAGACTTGAGTTTTCCAAATCCTTAACTTTCACAAATTTCAACACACCGTTGCCCAATTCTAGTCGAGATTGCACATCAGATGCCACTCCTCTAAGTAGAACTTTGTGCGGAGTACTGATAAACGAGCACATATTTTAATTGCCCCCCCCAAAAAAAAAATGACAGTCGGTTCCTGTAGTAAATTTAGATGTTTCATGGCGCCTTAAATGATGTTCCGACCCCCCCCCCCCAGAAGAACTCGCTTGGATTTGCATGGAGACTTCCTGCTCTACCTTTTCACTCCGGTGTCCTCAAATCGTTTCTCCGCAACTCTTGCAGATGACGCAGTGCAATTACATCTATCATTCCCCCAACAAAGGCGATGCACGAAAAATGCGAAATTTCAAATGTTTGGTAAATGAAACAGATAAAAAATAATAATTCCGACTATTTAAAATAATAGCAATGCAAGAGAACACCGCAACATTGGCTGTGTTGTACAGTGCGTGCTTTTAATTCTCGTTGTATTTTCGACAGGTGGAGTACGAAGATAACAGAAAGTTTAGTCCACCAGTTTAAAAGGTGCATTTTCCTTGCACGCTCATCCAAAACCATCGAGCAAAGTTTCAATAATTATAAGGCGGGACGTTATAATTCTTCTTTTAAGATGTATGCCTTTTTTCCTTCCGATATAAGAATTTTAGTGATCATTCATGGAGAAAGTTGCAAAAATATAAGTGTTTTTAGGCAGTTTCAAAGTCGCGCATTCCCTATATACAGAGGGTAACCTTTGTTGCACTGATTATGAATAACGATTGTAATTTTGCTTTTGTTTCCTTTTGCTGCATTTCTTGTCGCATCATAATGATGCCGAATGGATTTCCGTAATAAAACCACAGAGAAGGATCGATCACCTTCATTTGGTTGCGACTGATGGATACAATCCTCCGGAGAAACTAAACACTTGCCGAATGTTCTCATCAGAAACCAGTTTTTATTTTAAGTTTCGGTGGTGCGTTTTGACCCAGATCGACTGACGTTAAGAACTTGCTTATGGCGAGTGCGCGCCCGCGCGCCCGCGCGCGCGTGTGTGTGTGTGTGTGTGTGTGTGTGTGTGTGTGTGTGAGAGAGAGAGAGAGAGAGAGTTTCCAAATAAGGAAAGTTAAGCGTTAGTTTCGCGATAATAAGAAGACTGTTGGATGCTTGTAATTTTGACATTAATCATCTGTTTCTAGTATTTTGGGGTGTTTTCGACTACTGCGTTCTTCCACAGGAAAGAACAACTTATTGCTTTAATGAAATCCTTCGTATCTCCAGAAGGTGCTCCTTTTCTCCCCATGCAATCCCAACTACAAACTTTGTAGTGCCTTCTAGCGCTACAAAGGGATTTCATGACATTTAAACCATAAGTCTTTTTTTTTTTTTTTTTTTTTACCAGACGGTAGACTGTCATAGAGATTGCAGGCTTTTCCTCCCGAAAATGTGGATTTTTAATTCCGTAACACAGGCAAACCGATCGGAGAATACCAGTTAATAGACTCAGTGCGCGAGACTCGTAACGTTAATTAGTTAAGCTGCTTCCAATCAAACCACAACCAAACTCCCCGAAAATCACTTTTGATCCAGTGCAGAACAGACAAACAGGACTGAAAAACAAGCAGCTGACACAGCAGAATATGCAGTCAGATTGTCTCATAGCACAGCATTCATTAGTTTGGTAAAGTTGCTTGGCCGCAACTGAGCCACAGATCAGATTATTTTATTTTATTTTTGTTCTAATAGTTGAGATACATGAATCACTTCCATCTACTTCACGCTCCTTTTGCATATGGTTGGTCTAAGAAACCAACCATATGCAAAAGGGCTTTCGGCAGTTTTAAAGGTCAGGTTAGTTATTGGAGCGTTCAAGCAGTAACGAGGGTCATGACGAAATATTGAAAGAGAAATTTGCATCATTTCATCATCGATTCTGTTTCTTACAAACGGAGGGGTATGGCTCAGAAGTTTTATTGGGCACGAATGCTTTTCATTTTTAGAAGCAAGTGAATGCACGGGGGCTTTGGCAGGTGACGATATGTGTTCTCTATCAGAAAATGTGGCAGCATATTTCGCAAGTGTTAAGCAAGTGTGTTCCCTGAAAATACACTTGCTTAACACACAAGTGTGTTCCTTGAAAACATTTCTAAACCCTTGCTACTCGAATATTGTAATGAGTGTGAAAAGAAAATTCAGTTTGATTTTCTGAAGACAAAATATAGCGGAACCACATACAGCGGCATGCTTTTTTTTTCTTGAAATTCCATACTCGGCATTCACGCGTAATAAATATGCCAGCTGCATTGAGATCGATGGTGGTAGATGTGTTATTACTTGTTAATGAGGGTCACGAGGTGAAAACAGTCACACGAGGTGTAATTACTTTTCTGCGAAACCCCATAGATATGATAGTCACGGAGAAACTCGGAGAGAAATTAGGGTTCTCAAGGGAGAAGAAAACGCATGGCCTTATCACGTTTCTATTACTAGCGTCTTGCGCAATGTGATGTTTGTGGCAGATATCTTTCATCCTTTGCGTACTTTATAGGCATGAAGTCGTCGTCGACTGGGATGTGTTTAAACGAGTCGATTCATTCACAAAGACAGCAAGTATCACGATAGTTCAGATCATTGGAAACGGTTTTTAGTTAACGAAAAAAAGTAATAATAATTAATTAAAAGGAAGCGCCGGATAGGTTGGTTAGGCAAACAAGCATTCAGTGAGATTTTCTCTTGAACTTTCCCCTCCCATCCGAGCAAGCAGTTGGATGGTGGCGTTAAAGTTACGTGTGTGTGTGTGTGCTTTGAACCTGTAAACGTTGGCAAATGTCTCCGAGTCTACTTTATCCGCAAGTAGCATTTCGAGAGCGAAGAACGACGTCATAAAAGTTCTCGACATATTTCGTCACAAATTTCCGTTCAGAAACGGTAACCGTGCCCGGCCTGGTTGGCTGAGTGGTTAGCGTATCCTCTCTCCAGCAGAAAGGCTGCAGGTTCGAATCCCGCCATGTTTGTGATTATCCGTGAAAATACTAATGGGGTGGTGGGCGTTAGATGGCGTTGGTGTAGCTACAGTTCATTGTAGTTGGTGGATTGAGTGGTGGAGACAGAGTAGGTGTCCTTCCTCGATAAATCCTTGGATTTCGTGGAGATGTCACGTAATAATAAACCAAGAGGAGTGCTGTCGCATTTAGGGGGAGGCATTCAAAGAACCACCTTGACGTCAAATAAAGCGAAGACGCTTTACATTATGGATCATTCATCAGAAATACGATCAAAGGATGTCAGATTTTTCTGCCACTGTTCGTTGCGTGATCCATGGAGAAATGACGTTTGTACTTATTTCCGTCATTTTTTTTTAAATCCGCAACAGGCTCGTATAGTGGAACTGAAAGTAAATACCTTTGCTGGAAATCCACATTTTCTTCTCAGAAAAGGCAGTGCATGTCAATTTTATTAATATTCGATAATTAGCAAAGAAATGCCGCGTACATTTTACCAGATAAGCCTTACATAATGACCGAAGCCCATCATAATGCTTCCGATTCTATTACGAATAAATTGCAAATCCCCTATTAACCAATCTAAATCCCATGGCTGACTATTTCAAGGAATGCTGGACTTCCGCGTGATTTCTCATCAAATATTTGGTTGCGAGATTATTCGGTTTCTCTTTAGAAGTTGTTTTGAAGGATGACCGCCTCTGAACGAAGATAACACTAACATTGCTAGTAATCGTAAGCCTAATGAAATCTTATTTTCGAAGTAAAGTGATCCCATTTTGGAGAAGCTAATTTTGGAGTAAGTATCGAACAAAACATGAAGTCAAAGAAGACATCCACGGTTTGATCACCCAATAAAATATTAATATGCGAAGTATGGGAACACTATTTTCTTGCAATGAAATAGGACATCAGTCTCTCCGTACTAGGCGAATTCGTTCCAAAGTCGAGTCTCAATTAGATAGAAAAGTTTTAAATGTTTAAATATTCACGCGGATAAAGAATAGAGGTTACAAATGCTTTCCACATACAGTAAAACGGTACTAAGATTCAGCTGCTAGTTGGTTAATGTCGTATATTTATTACCGCCTTTCTGCACAATAAATCTTTTTTTAAGTGAGATGGGAAAGACAAGTTTTAGCTGAGTTTTCATGGAACTATACAAGCCTTTTTAGTAAAAACAAACATGCATTTGTGCGCACGGTGGAATTGAACCACCACTCGGCCAACCAAGCCGCGTGGATAGCATACCTAATAGGCCCATGTCTATAAGCTTCGTACCAAGTTTACTGTTAATGGTATATCTGTCGCAATAGCATTTTGGTCTTCACTTTTCGTTGGTGATCTTTCACCCATAATTCGGTTTGCCTTTTCATGAGAGAAAAAAAATTACATTCATGCTATTAACGTATTTAATTTCATTACAGCCCAGAAGCCATCTACTTTCGGGCACTTATCTCGATCCACACACATTTAAGGATAATCCTTAATGTATAGTGGCCAGATTATCCAAGGACCAATGCTGGACACGTTCTACTGGTTGCAAAACTTTTGTTTTTTCCTACTTTGCAGGTTTGCCTTCCCTCCAAGCGTATATTCTAAAATTGTTGCATTTCTTCTTATCCCAACAGAAACATAATCATACCTTTTCAATAAAATATTCTGCTTTCATTCTTGTTATTATTACTAATTAATAATATTGTTACTGCTGAACTACCAAGAAACTTTTATTTAAATTCTCAATAATGGATGCAAAAGTAAATATCCCCCAAAAACTTATTTATTTTTTTATACAATGAATAGATATCTATTAGAAGCTATTTTTATTTAAATTCTTAATAATATATGCAAAATTAAATATCACACAAGACTTATTTATCTTATATAATGAATATCAATTAAAATTCTCCAAATGAACAATTTAAACATATTTTTCGGAAAAATGAATTCCTTTCAATAATTCATCATCCTCTGATATTTCACCCATAAAATCTTCACAGGAATCAAGCATATTACATTTCACAATACGAATGGCCTTTATTGTCTCAAGTTTTGACTGCGTTTTCTCTGCAGTCCATAATTTATTCACAACTGAAAATACTCTTTCTGTAACAGCATTTGTCCCAGGTATGCAAAGGGAAAATTCCACTGTTTTTTATTTTTTATATTACCATAAGGCACCTATTCTCTTAAGGTGAATAAAATATTTTAAATGCTGTACGTTTGCTCTACACGACCGGTAAATGCTCTACATAATGCTGTATATCTGGTCCCATAACCTTAATATAACAAAATAACTATTGATCCCCTTGTCAGACACATACACAACACACCAATCAGAAAATCTCTCTCTCTCTCTCTCTCTCTCTGATTCATCATTACATTTCATTCGATACATATAAAATTCCGCGAAGTATTTTCTGCACTTTTGTGGCATGACACGTGGAACATGGCTAAAAGAATCTGGGATTTTTTTAGCGATATTTATCCGTGCCTAAAATGTTCCATTATTAAAATTGCATCTCACGCTTTAAGTAAATTGAAAAAGGGTAGGAAATCGGAAAACTAATATACTATTAAGAGAGTATTATTAGGAAAGAATTCAGTTTACACGAAGCTTTAATCTGTGACAAATATTAACCCTCTCAACCAAAAAAAAATCAAAACAAAATAAAATCATACATTAAAAATGAATTACAAACTTTACATCTTTATAAAAAGGCAGTGTGTGTGTGTGTGCGTGCGTGCGCTCGCACACACACACACTGTGTGTTTTATAAACGCGCGCACACACACACAACACTGCCGTTTTATAAAAATGAACTTAAATAACCTCTTAGACATTTAGTTTTGTAACTATACAGTTGTAATTTATTTAAATATTGAACTCCGAACATATTGCAAGGATTACGGTATTAAAAATGTTTCATTTCTTATTATGCTTAAGAAAGTAATTCATAATATCATCAAAAGATAAGCGGTGCCGCTCATTATGAAGTTTCTCTTATTATCTACCCTATTTTTATTTATTTATTTTGATTTCGACTGTTGATTCTCTGCTATAGCTAGTTAGCTCACATCACACGTGGTATAATAATCCCGAGATATTTAACTCAAATGCGAACAGTTTCCATTGAAGTAATCATAGGCTATAAACAGACAGCACTGGGAAGTTAAGCGGAGGTCTATATCCAGCAGTGGATGGAAAGGGGCTAAAGAAAAAAGAAGGTGTGTGTGTGTGTGCACATCTATCTGCATATTTTAGTATGCAAAGGAACAGAATACATAAAATGAGGTCCTCACTCATAACCAGAACCGACTTCATTGTTATGCGATCTGTGCAGTTGCAAAGACTCCCACCTTTAGTATAGTATAGAATAGAAATATGCAAACATTCATGAATTCCGCTGTGTTACATTAAATATTTTTTACAAAGCAAACAAAAGGAATTTTTGACCTTCACTGAAACTGTTTCCGATAACACTATTAAAGCGAAAACAGATTCTACGTATGAACACCTACATAGAATGTGTTCATACATAGATTTGAAAAAAAAAAAATATATATATATATATATATGTATATATATATATATTCTTAGAAATTTGAATGTTTTTTTTTTTTAATTCTTAGCTTAGTAGTCTTGCATGAACTTTTGTTCAAAGTAAATATTGTCAGTAAATTACTACAAAGCAAAAGCATACACATGGATGTTGCAAAAAAACATATCACAGAGTTATTACAATTTTTAGGACTAGGAGTTCTGGTTTCAGAAATTGCATTAATATTGCGAAACAAATAGCTACCGACTTGATAAATAAGTTTAGAGAACGCCTCATTCGGCGAAAACATTTCCTTTCTGCTTATGAAACAACTGGTGAACCAATGAATAACGAGTGAATTCAGAAAAACGATTTCAGAGGAATCGTCTGTTTGGAAGTATTGGAATTTATAATCAGTACAAAGTTATTCTAAATTAACCTAATGCGACGATGATAGCTTATAAAATACTACTAACTAAGCTCGACAATTGCATCTTCAGTCAAATCTTTCCAAAATTAAAACTAATCAAAAATTATTTCCAATCTTGCATTTATTAAGCGCGTTTGTCGTCGCCTTTAGTTATATCGATTGAAAACGAAAGAGCTAAAAATGTCCAGTTTGAGGACATAATTGCTTTGCCGAAAAGCGCCAAAGTAAAACTATTTCACTTATTTCTTTTCAACCTGTAAAAGATTTAATAAATATATTTTTGCGTCTATCAATTATTTTCAGTTTCCATCTAAAATGAGATGTGAACGTATGCACATTGTGAAGAAAATGCGAGTGTTCAAAGGCAACAAAATGTCTTGGCGCCTTTTTTTTCCAAGAAATTTGAACCCTGCATTCGTGTCTTTTACTCAGCATCACAAAATTTAGAGTCTTACAGCTCTTAGCACTTAATCAACATAATGTCGAGATTATGGTGGAATATAATATAGACTTAATGAAATATGATACATATGTATCATGTGTCTGTAATGATACCAGCTGTTCATTATTTATTTATTTTTTTGAATAAATATCTTCAAAATGTGAAAATTTGACCGTGTCCTTCTTCACCCTATTGGGCTGCTGTACAAATGTACCAAAAATTCTGAGCATTTAAATAATCCTGAATATCGTCACATCTTAAGTAAGCCACGAACAATATGCGGCAAAAAGACTGCGACTTTTATCTTTATTTTAATAATGTATTTTATCATTAACAAAATGCTGCAAATATATATGCCCAGACAACAATCATCCTCTGGAAACAAAATCGAATCTTTTTTTTTTTTTTTTCCTGGGGAAAACCTCACTCGTTTCGAAATTAAATTCAGCTATTACTTCCTGTTCTCCAGTTAAGAAACTATCCTTCCACGAAAACACATATCTCTAGATTTTCCTGGTACACACACACACACACACACACACACACACACACACACACACACACACACACACACACACACACACACACACACACACACACACATTCTATGATTATGAAATCCATAATTACTGTGGCCAACTTGATTGGTTGCAGAAGTGAGACGTAAATCCGATTTCAAGAGCATGAATTATCAGGATTGACTGACGATGGCTTACACACTGACAGCTCTATTAAAACGGTAACATAAATCGGATTGTTTACAGGATTTTGGAAGCGTCTCTCCAAGCTGAACATGAATGATATATTTCTATTTTTATTGTAGTTTATTATTATTTGTAGTACACTTACC
>NC_143550.1:4037500-4100000 GCF_054136105.1 Typopeltis vanoorti | reverse complement strand
CAAACAAGTGCTGCCATCTCTTGGTACCTAACCCTAACAAGATACATCACTGTCTGAAATAATGTGTGTACTACGGTCGATTTTCTTGAATTTACAGGATAAAAAAACTCGAGTTTCTGGGAGGAAAAATCCGCTTGCCCGTGCCAGAGTTCGACTAACTCGGGAATCTGTCGAAGAAATGCGAATCGGTCGAAGAAAGGCTTAGAAAAAGTTCCTCCAGTCGGCGACTAGACTTGAACTTAAGTTCTGACTTCAAACAACCAAACGCAGAAAACGCAAGCGCCACTTCCACTGAGCTACACAAGCCTATTCACATAAATATATTGAGCTTACTATTATTTTTTAGAGACAGAACCCATACAAACATTTAGGTTGACTTAAAGGGGGATTGTATTTCACCACGATCGTGCTATGAATTCTCTGATGAAGTGATCTTATGCAGCAAATTTCGGTCTTTCAAAATCTTATCAAAAACTTCTCACACTACATGAGACAATTTTGGTTTACAACTAACATAGACCTCATTGTCTCAGCACTTAATCTATATTTCTTCTTTGACCACATACTGTTCATTACATTAAAAAAAAAATGTACTGTATATATATATTCTCTCAATAGGTGCTGTAATTCCTGAAGACAAAGAATAAACTCTACAGTATTACAAAAGTCTTGAAAGTCTAGGCGTTTTTCACTCATTTCAGAAAAAATTCAGTACTTTTGTTCCATCATTTGTACACATTCCAGTTAAATACATTTGAATTCTCTTTGGAGATCGTCATTAAAACTGCAGTTTCTCTTCTTTGACATTGCAAGGATAGGCTTAAAGCTTTAAAAAATGACTTAAAATTTAAAAAAAATATGAAATTTAAACCACCGGCATTGAATAACAAAGCCACCGATTAGCATACAGGCAAAACAGGCGCCGCGTCTGAGACGCGAAAGTGTTGCCAACATGTATTTTTTATTTGCTCTGAATAAATCACTGCAGACATCGATATTTAGTATCGAACGATGCGACTCCATGGTTATACAAATTACTGGTATCCATGATATTGATATATGATTATATGTTATGAAAAATAATTTATGATTGACCAATATTAAAGAATATTTATAATTTTTATTAAAAACTGGGCAAAATTGATATTTTTATTAAAACGACTGGACGGCCGGGAAATATGAAGGAAACGGTACTGTCCCGTTCAAAGGGGTACGTATGGTCAGCCTAATATTAGGGTAATTGGTTTATGGAACGGAAATAATATATTTATCAAAATTAGTTCTATGCTAATATTCGCAGTAAATGGATGATGGGGCGAGGTAATCCACTGACTTCGAAGCTTGAATTTGCTTTTCTGAAGTCAGTGAGATTAACGATTAACTAAATTTTCTTTCTTTTTATTAGCATTTGTTACTGTGGTTAATATGTTTTATGTGAAATGTATGGTAACTTTTGCTGTTCTAAGTGTGCTGATACAAAAATCCATAAATCGGCTTTTAATGTTCTGTAACTTTTCAGATGTTTTACTTTTTATGGCAAGTTGTTGAGTAATGTGGACAAAAAATGCTCCATCATTGCTGCTCCAAACAAATTTCTATAATCGCCTAGTTGTGAAGAGGATTGTGTTTAGTATGGCTGTACGTTTCTCTATTATTGCGGTAAGCGTTGTTGAAATGGTGTCATAGTAACAGTACATAGTGTCTTCGATTCTTTATACTCAGAATTTTGTGTTTTGCCATTAGGAGTTCGGTTATTTCCTGGCGTCTCCAAAGCACCATTGAAATGATTCTTCGGTGAAGTTTTTCTAAATTTGATAAGCGACTGTGTGCTGTGTTACCTTAGTTTCATAATATTTCATAAATTCTATGATATATAAGTTGTTGTTTTTTTCTACTTTGGTCGGCATCATATCTTTTGGTTCTAAGAGTTTTGCAGCAAAAGTGAGTAATTTGTTATGAAGGTATTCTATGTGTTTAGTCCATTTAAGGTTGTTGCAAATGTATAAACCGAGGTATTTAGCGTGTGTTACGGGTATAATTTCAGAACAGTGTCAGCTTCCATGGTTAATGCAATGGTATGTGTGACTACATCGCTAGTGGTGAAAGGTGCATAAATCTTGGGTTCTTTATTATTAGCATTTGCGTTTTGATGTTATTTACTATAAATGAATTGTGATGGAGGTAGCGAGTTATTTTGTTTAGGTCATATTCTGCTTTGGAGAGTGCAATGTTTATATCTGTGTTGACTGTTAGCAGTGCTGTGTAGTCTGCGTATTGATATGTTTGACTTTATAGGGCAAAGTTTTGAATGTCATTTATGTATATGTTGAACATTGTGAGTAATAATATTGCCTTGAAGGACTCAGTGCTATATTTGTATCCCCTGGTTGTGATATGTGCCTATTTTTGTTACTTGCAAGATAATTCCAAAATCAAGTATGCAATGTCCCTCTTATTCCGAATGAGTGTAGTTTGGATAGCAGTATTTCATGGTCAAGTGTGTGAAAAGTTTTGGTGAGATGAAGGAGTATGAATATAGCAAATTTGTTTTTATCAAGAGCTTTATTTAGTTCTTTTCGAATGCCTTCCAATAACATGGCTGTGCTCTTCGTTTTCTGGAAACCATACTGCTTTTGTGAGACGATGCTATATTTCTATAAATAGTTTTGTAGTCTTATGTGTATTACTTTTTTGAAAAGTTTAGAGATGACAGGCAAGTTAGCTAATGGTCTGTAGTTGTGAACGTCATTCATTTCTTTTCCATGTTTGTAGATAGGGGTAACTATAACGGTTTTTAGTTGTTTGAGAATAGCGCCAGTATCGAATATCATGTTCGATGCTGTTCATAAATTTCAGAAGTTATTAGGATGTCTATCTGGTGTAATTGGTGATGTAATTTAGTCATCTTTCTAATTCTTATAGGAAGCTGAGAGGGTTTCTATCTTGGGGTTTATATATTGTGTTTATCATGCGTCTGTGGTTGTAGTTAGTCATGATTTATTTCCAAATGTAATGTTTCTGAATGTTCGAAAGTGCTTAATGTTTCGATCACGCTGTCCTTGTCATTTACAAATGCGATTATCCCACCTCCTCTTTTTTTTGGATATAATAATAATAATAATAATAATAATAATTTTTTTAACATTAACATTTTATTTATAATGTTATGACGAATTTATAGTCACTAGGAGCGAACTGAAGAGGAGGGCCTGTGTTTGAAGGAAAGAACACACACACACACACACACACACACACACACACACACACACACACACACACACACACACACACACACACACACACACACACACACACACACACACACACACATATATATATTACAGTGAATTTCATACAAATTTTTCAGTTTTTTTGTATTCTAAAATGCGTTAATAATAGTTACTATGGATGGAAATTTATAGTTTGAATTGGATTACATTTTTTAACAGCATTTATAGTATAACAGTAAGTTATATATATTTTAAAATTTTTGCTTTTTGATGTTTTTAACCGCTGTAACTACAAACATACTGATTGTCTTGGTTGGCACAAATGATTTCAGAGGTGACAAGTATTCTATTAGGGATGATGTAAAGGCGTTCTTAAAAGAAACAAAACTGAAGAGCGAGAAGTGAAGATTGTGTCTCCTGCACGCTATGATAGCGGCGAACTGAAGAGGAGGGCGTTGGTAGCAAATGAATCAATATGTAGATGGTGAAGAACGAATGATGCAGGATTTCTGGATTTGTGGCCTGTGTTTGAAGGAAAGAATTTGTTTAATGCTGATGGACCGCATCTAAATGGATTAGTGTTAGGTGTCTAGAAAGAGTTCACCGAGCATGCTGAGGCACAAACTGGGAAACTTAAGTAATTAGGGGTGGAAGCAAGTAAGGGCACCCATGAGGCCAGTGTGTATGAGAATGACCAAGTGCGGTATCTTGTCTCTCAAGCAAAAATATTGAATAGGGTAGTCAATTCAGAAAGTAAAGGCAGGTGCAGAACTAAAGGGATGATCCAGTTTCTATATACTAATGCCAGAATTATGAGGAAGAAGAGGGAGGAATTTTTGGTATTGGTTAGTTCAACCACACGAATAGTTGTAGGCATTAGTGGGACTTGGCTAACAGCAGGAGGTGATGTAGTTACAGGGATAGAATGTGAAGATTTTAGTATTTTCATGGAAGATAGAGAAGATGGGATGGGGTTTACTGCTGATGATATCAGATGAATGGCAGTTAAAAAAGAATAGGAGATAGGCGGGAGGATGGCTGTTCATTTGAAGCAGTGTGGTGTGAGATCAAGATCATCAGTAAGACAAAATATACAGGTGTGTATTGTTGGAAACCACGTGGTTCCACGGATGATCGGGACGACATCACCAAATTAGTACAGATCTAGTGATTATTATGGGGGACTTCAACTTTGCGATATAAACGGAAGGAAGAATGATCACATTTCAGGAAATGGAATTTATACACCTACTGAGATATAATCACATGCTGCAGCATGTAATGGAGGGAACTATGGGGGGTGAGAGAGTATTGGACTTAGTCATAGGATCAGAAGAGCTATCCGTTATCAAGATGACCACATTGTATCCAATTAGTGAAAGTGATCAAGGCATGGTCACTTTCACTTGGGAGATTGTAAAATATGAGGAATATTCTGTCAAAGAGTACATGTGAAATTAGATGGGAAGTGATTATGAAAAGCTAAGGAGTAAGCTTAAATTTATGCTATGGCATAAAACACTGCAAAGGAAGGATATTAGTGGTGCATGGGAGATAGTTAAGGGTTATCTATAGGAAGCGATATTAATTTGTATACCCAGGGTGAGGTGGTTTAATCAGGTAGGAGTTAGATGGATGAGTAATATCATTAAGCACGAGCTAAGCTACAGAAGATGAAAATGCTGTGGAGGATATATAAGGTGAAAGATGAACTGCAAACTGATGAACAGTACAAGGCTTAATCATCAAAGGTAAAACATGACAATAAAGGCAAAATCTGATTACCAGATGATCTAGCCGAGCAGGAAAACGGAAAACCCAAAGAGTTCTTTTATTACTTGGCAAGTAAGAGGAAGAATGACTATGGAAGATTAACCTTAATGAGTGATGATGGTCACTAGGAGCAGATAAAATAGTTGAGTTATTGAGTAATCATTTCCCAATGGTATATCATCCTAGTGGGTTACTGCTTTAACCAATGTGACAGACAGTGATGTGGGAACAGAGGTGCATGACTTATAGGTTCTTGTGATATTGCAGAATCTCAATACAGTTGTGGGATTAGACCGGATATCTGGGCGGTTTTTGCGAGAATGTTCAAGGAACTGGCAATGCCTCTGAGGCTCTTTAATTTAAGTCTCAGCAGTGGTAGAGTTCCAAGGGAGTGGAAAGAGGGCTAAATAATTCCCTAGCATAAGAGAGATTCTAAAACTGCAGTAGCAAATTATAGACCAATCAGTATCTCAGATGTGGTGGTAAAAGCACTGGAAAAATTGGTCAGAAAGATTATACGATGATACTCTAGATTTTGCAAAGGGCTTTGACAGAATACCACTTTGAATTCTGATACGCATATTAGAACAAATGGGGATGGTCATAACACTGGTTATGTTGATAAGAGGATGGCTGCTAGACAGATATCAAAAAGTGGCATATGGAGAGGCAGAATCAAGGCGAAAACATATGACTAGTGGTGTGGCGCAAGTTTTATGACCACTATTGTTTAATTTGTACATAAATGATAATGGAAATAACCTGAAAGGAAATATTCAGTTGTTTGCTGATGATGCGAAATTAGGTAGAGTAGTAGTTATAAAGGCGATGTGGAGAGCTTTCAGAGTGATTTAAATAGACTGTCAGAATGGACAAAATATAATCGGTATCCATTTAATGTGGAGAAACGTAAAGTTGTCCAGTTTGGAGTAAATAGATTACAAGCTGTGTACCACATTGATGGAAATGCTCCAGTAAATAGCTGAAATTAAAGACTTAGGAGTGGTGGTAGACAGAGAATTAAAGTTTAGAGGATATATCGCTAAGGTAGCTAAGATAATCCATATGATTACTCGACTATTGAAAAACACACACTAACAAGTAGCGATAAGGAGGTTGTTCTTCCTCTTTATAAGTCCTTGGTACGTCCGCATCTGGATTACTGTGGTCAGATCTGGTTTCTTGGGGATGAAGAAGCGGCAGAGAAGATTCAGAGGGAAGTGGCCAAGATGGTGAGTGTGGAATGTTCCCTATGAGGATAGATTGAAGGTGCGTGAATTGCAGAAGTCTTCATATGAGAAAAGTCGGGATATGATAGAAACATTTAAATTGTTTAAAGGATTTTATAGGATTAATGGTGTAGTTAGTAGGGGTGTCAAGACTGGATTTTTTTATTTCGAGGGTTGTGGATGAGAAATGTGTTGGTTCAGTTTATTTTTATTGAGCGTATGACATATTACACACCACAAAGCGCAAAATTTATGGTAAACAATAAAAAATTACAAGTTATCATCTAGATTACAAATCAAATTAAGTGATTCTTTGTTTGCAAAAGTATGTATGTTTGCAACAGTATGTATTCGATCGAATAGCAAGTATTGTTATACAGATCTTAAAGATACTCTTTATAGATCATCCAAGTTTGCTCCCCCAAAATAAGCCATACTGCGGAGAAAAAACGTGTCTTCTATAATGAGGTATCTCAAAAGTACAACTAAGAAAAACATCATTCAAACTCATGGAGGAATTTAATATCAGAATTGGAATATAAATTAGCTGTAAGCATTATGGGAATTTGGATTATAAAACGAGAAATGGCAGACTAATAGAATTCACTGAGAAAGAAAATGTCGACATAATTGTTGGCTCAGACTTGCACTATGTGCAGGTGCAAACTTGACTTGTCTCACTTGTGAAATAGGATTAAAAACCAACCAAGTTTATATAAAATTACTTGGTATCTTGAATACATAATATACCCAAGTTAAAAAACTTTCTACATCTATCTTTCATCCTGAGATTTCATTTACTAAGGTCAAAGCACCTTGTGGCAACTTGTTTAGGTAAAATTTATCAGCTCTGCATTACTTCAACGCAGGCATTTTTTTGGGTCTGGCTCCCATAACGAGACCTCAATAAAGGTCGAAACCGGTATGGGTAGTGGCCCTTGTCTTTAATACATGGCATCATACATCTCTGCAAGGGGATGTGCTTTACATTAAGGAAAAATACTAAGGAAAGTGATCAGCTTAATCCACCTTTACCACGAGTTACCCAGAGTGGCACTACCACGAGTAGGCTCAGACTTGCACAACGTGCAGGCGCAAACTTGACTCGTCTGTTTGCTCACTTGGAAAATAGGATTAAAAACCAAGTTTATATAAAATTACCCTGAACATCTAAATAATAACTTGAGCTACAACCTCCCAGATAGTCATTCAGCTGTAATCATGTACTGGCGTTCACGTTATGCTGCAAGCACGCACTCTCCTAACAATGCAATAAATGAAAGAACAGCTTTAAATACAACTACAACGTTTTCATGCTAATTATGTATAGAGACTCTCTATGTTGTTCATAGTTTTTTAATCTTCAGTGTTTAGTGTTTTTTTTTTTTATAATGTCACCTGATGAAAGCTGTTATAAGCCGAAACTAGTCGTGTTTTACTATTAAGCCCCCCCCCCTTTTTTTTTACCTAAATCTCGGTTTAAGTCATTCAACTCATTTTACAATATGTATTTCAGCCGAGTCAAAGAATCGTCATATATATATATATATATATATATATATATATATATATATATATATATATATATATATATATATATATATATATATATATATATGACCCTATATATATATATATATATATATATATATATATAGGGGGATCTCCCACCGAGTTCCGTGCTAGAAGGCCGGTTCTCTATGAAACCTCACTTTAATTATTCAAAATCACGAAATGAAAATAAAATTTTTACTATATAAAGTTTCGAGAGAAACAACGGGAGCTACATCTGGCATTTATTGATCTGGAGAAAGCATACGATAGAGTGCCAAGACAAGAAGTGTGGCGGTGTCTGAGGGAGGAGAAGGTTCCGGAGAAATATGTCAGGTTGGTGCGGGAGATGTACAGAAATGTGAAGACAAGTGTCCGGACCTGTCTGGGACAGACAGAAAGTTTTCAAATAACAGTTGGTTTGTCAAAGGTTGGCATTAAGTCCGTTTCTGTTTAACATTGTGATGGAGGTGAGAGAAGATGCACCTTGGACAATGTTGTATGCAGATGACATCTTGCTGTGTGCAGATTCAAGAGAAGTGGGAACTAAACTGGAAAGATGGAGAAAAGTACTGGAAGAGAGAGAGGTATGAGACTGAGCAGAAGTAAGAGAGAATATATGTGTTGCACTGTGGGCGGCGTCCAGGAGACAGATCTGGAGCTGGAAGGAAATATCATCAGGAAGGTGAGGCACTTTAGATAATTAGGTTCAACAGTGGAAGAAGATGGAGGAGCTGAGAAGGAAGTGGGATGCAGGATACAAGCGGGTTGGAGGAACTGGAGAGAGAGAGAGAGATGGCTGGAGTGTTATGCGATAAGAGGCTGCCGATCAATCTGAAAGGCAAAATCTATTGGACAGTAGTGAGGCCAGCTATGACGTATGCTATAGAAACTGTGGCCCTGAGGAAAAATAACATCAGCAGGATGGAAGTAGCAGAGATGAGAATGCTTAGGTGGATGTGCGGTGTGACCAGAAAGGATCGTCTGAGAAATGACTATGTGAGGGGAACAGTGAAATTTACGAACTTAGGAGCGAAGATACAGGAGGCAAGGTTGAGATGGTTTGGTCATGTGATGAGGAGGGAGGACGAATATGTGGGAAGAAGAGTCATGCAGATGAACGTGCAAGGAAGGAGGAAGCGTGGGCGGCCAAAGAAGAGATGGAGGGGGGAGCTGGTAGAAGAGGACTTGAGGATGAAGAACTTGGATGTGGTGACAGCCCAAGACAGGAGGATGTGGAGGAGACTCACCCAACTTAAGTGGGAGAAGCTGCAGAAGAAGAAGAAGAAGAAGAAGACTATATAATCAATCAAGACATGCGCGTTATGCTAATTTAAGTAATGAATACTAACACGTACTGTTCTAATGGTCGACAATGAATTTGATTGTTGTAATCCTGAAACGATAAAATTGTTGTCTCATGAAGGCAAACACATTTTTGGACGTTTCAAAACAATGATGACGTGACATAAAAACGTGACAAATTTTGTTTATATATATATATATATATATATATATATATATTTATATATATATATATATATATATATATATATATATATATATATATATATATATATATATATATATATATATAAAGTTTCTTCGTCTCCTAGGAAGAAGATTCGATCCCTAATACGTATGTAAACGCCATTTACTTAGCGCATATATGCAGAACACTTGGTCACGTGCTTCACCACGTGTTCTAGGCAACTACACTGCTCAAAACAATTAAGGACTATTTTAGTTTCTGTCGGATAATTGTAAATTTCTGCAAATAATTATAACTATTGGGTACTTCATACATGAATAAATATTTCTTACTTATGAATAGGGTGTAATTGCTGAAATATTGTTTAAATAATCGATATTTATTACAAATTTAACAAATTATACATTTTAGCATAAAATAATTTTAACAAGAATAGCCAAAAACACTTTTGTTAATTTTTTAATAGGGCATATGGTCTTCATTAACCGCCAAAACAGCGGTACATCTTGATTGCAGGGACCGGATAAGATGATCAAACACTTCTTGTGGGATATTTCCCCACTCTTCTGTGAGAGCAATTTCGAGCCCTTGAAGCGATCGTGATGGCACCAGTCGAGCAGGAACAAGCCTAACTAAAGCATCCCAAGCATGTTCGATTGGATAACAATCCGGTGAACAGGCAGGCCAGTCCATTCCTTCAAAACCTTCTTCCTCAAACCACTCTAGTACCAAATTTGCACGGTGTGAACGGGTTTTGTCATCCATAAAAATGAATTATTGGCCAATGCAGCAGCATATGGACGAACTATAAGTTCCAAAATTTCATCTCGTTACCATTGGGCTGTTAAGGAACCGTTTCTGATAAATAGAGATCAGTATGGCCACCTATACTTATTCCAGCCCATACCATCAAACTCCCACCTTGATATTGGGGTCTTTCACGAACAAACTTTTTGGATTATTTCTTGTTCCACTTTCACGGCATATCAAGATACGTCGGTTATCTGGTCGCAGACTGAACCTGGACTGGTCACTAAAAAGTACACGAGCCCAATCCACATTTGTCCAATTGTGGTGTTCCTGTGTCCAAATTCTTTGGGCTCTTTAGTAATTTGCACTAAGTGGAATGCAAACCATTGTTTTTCGGGCATATAAATCTATGGCATGAAGAGGATTTCGTACTGTCTGTGTCAATACTAGTCTCCCTGTTGCTGCGGCAAGTTCGCTTCGAAGTTGTGTTGCGTTAAATATTCGATTTCTTCTGGCAAGTAATGACAAATACTGGTCGTCTGTTGGAGTTGTTGATGGGCTACCTTGACCTTGTCTTCGGCAAACATTTTCCTTCTCCAAAAAGCCATTCCATAGTCGCGAAATTATGCTTTTGAGATACACGACATGCTTGAGCAACAACTTGCTGCGTTTGTCCAGCTTCTAAACGACCAATCGCCATTTTTAACAAAATAATGGGTGGTAGGTGACACAAGTTTACAATTAACAAATCAGCTAACGCCTTTTTATTCCCGTATAGGGAGTAGGCGAGGCTGTTTAAGTCCTACCTAACTTTTGGAGACTGAGTGGGCAGTTTAATCTCCATTGGTACCCAATCAGAGAGAGCTGGCCCAAGGCTATCACTAATTAATCGGTACGCAGTAAAGAAGGCTAGCAAGTGCCACATCTCGTGGTCCCTAACCCTAACACAGTATTTTAATGCCTGAAATAGTGTGGGTTCTACAGTAGATTTTCTTAAGTTTACGGGACGAAAAACCTGATTTTCCTGGAGGAAAAAAACCACTTGCCTGTGCCAGAGATCGACTAACTCGGGAACCTGTCGAAAAAAGCTTAGTTATAGTTCCTCTAGTTAGCTACTAGACTTGGAACTCCAAGTTTACCTTTGGGAGGTTAAGCGCTGAGGAGTGCCAACACCCACTTTCACTTAGCAACATGGGGCTTTACAAGTTTACAATTGAAGTGATAATTATGCATTTGGGAAGTGAACGCAACAAGCCACGCTTTTATTTTATACCCACTACATGCTAATATGGCTAAGACACGTTTCTACAAGTCTTAACATGATTTTGTACGCAGTTGCGTGTTCTACACTGTTGTATGTTATGTATATTTTAAAATAAATGTGTTACATTTGTTAATTATTTTTAGAACTTATAATTTACAAGAAAACCAAAATATCCCCAACTTGTTTTGAGCAGTATATTTATGAATGCTGCTGGTCAGCAATCTTCAATAGTGTTGATCGCAATTAGAAAAACAAGGATCTTTTGGAGTTCGATAAAGTGCTTGTCGTGGGTGCCTGTCTGGCTGGAGCACGATTTTGAAAACAGCAGAGCTGACTGGTTTTGCAAAAGGTGAGAATCCTGCGTGTTTAATCAGTGGAAAAAGAACTAAGCGGTGTAATTGATATGCCTGTTTGGAACGAGATCTCTGTTCTCTTCTACGGACGAACAGAACTTCCTGTGTGCAGCAATTGACCGAAAAATTTAATGAAGAATTTTCTGACCCATATTTCACCGAACTGTGGGCCGGGAATTGAAAAGGATCGGTATTGGGAGTCGCATTCCTATTCGGAAACCACTGATTTCTGTGAAGTTTCTAATTCGTGGCCGGTAATGTGTATATGGTATGCAATGCTAACGCAAATTTTAAAGCCTAATCACTGCTTTAATATCTGTACGTAAGTTGACATACTTAGAAAAATTAATCATAGAAACTTAATATCTTACGTGAAATAAATTTATTAGCTGTAAAATTTTCGCCTTCGTATTACAGGCATCCTCAATACATTGAAAATAGAATACAATATAAATTTACAATTAAAGAATCATTTTCAAATAAACACCACTATAGCGTAATAGGAAAACAGACGGTCAGTAAAATTCCCAATTATTTTAAGAAATTACAAAAATATAATAATCAGAAATATACATAAAAATGGTGTAATAATATTGCTCATAAAAGTGATAAACAAAGTCCATCAGATCTGTTTAAGTTAGATAGTTATAGAAAAGTCTCACACGCTCTTTCTATATGCGCTCTATAAGTATATCTAGATCCCGGATGTAAAGTTTACATCTAGTACCGTGAACCGTAGCAGTCTGGCCTAGAAGATCTTGATTAAATGTAGAGATTTTTGGAAGAAAAGTAAGCTTTTATAATATAAAATATATTATTTATATATTATATAAATAGATTCTTTCTCCTGTTAAACCAGAGTCTGTAATCCGCATCTTGCAGTCTATCCTCACAATTCCGATAAAATATTTGTAAGTCTTCTTTGTACCCTTTTAACAGTTTGTCTATCCTCTTGGAACCTAGAAGACCAAATTTGCACAGGTGTAGTCTTATCAAGGCCTTATTAAGAAATAAAATGACTTCCTTGTAACGATAAGTCAATGTTCTCTTCAACATCATAATTATCTTCTGAGTTGAATTTGAAATTTTTGCAATGTGGCCTTTGAACATCAAATTCCAATCCAACATCACGCCGAGATCCCTTTCCTGTAGCGTAATCCCTTTAATAATATACAACTGGAATTCTCATAACGCCAAAGTGCATAACTTTAAAATTTCTAACATTAAACTGATAGTCATTTTCGTTTGTTCAAATTTTCAGCCTATTCAAATCATTTTGTAAGTAATGAATATCAGCAGCATCCCTGATTGTCCCGCCTATCTTCGTAATATCGTCAAACAATTGCATATTTCCTTATAGACCAGCTCTAATGCCATTAATATACAGATTCGACGGCAATGGTCAAAGGACTGAACCTTGAGGTACACTACTAGTCATCAAACATACTCGTACATTTATCCAAGTCAAGAGTTTATATTGCAGTCCTATATACTCCAATGTATGTAACAGCTGTCATATGGTATCCTATCAAATTCCTTAGCAAAATCTTAGCAACTCGACGTAACATTGTTATAAAATATGAGAAAATTACTAAAACAGGACCTTCCTTTAGTAAACCCATGCTGTTACTTGCAGAGTATGGCATGTTTGTCTACCCATTTCTGTATGCGAATTCTTACCAACTTCTCTAAAATCTTCACTACCACACCAGAGATAGTGATAGGTCGGTAGTTAGACACATCAGTTTTTGCACCATACTTTTACAACAGAACTTTCATGCATTTCTTCCATCCTGTGGCATCATTCTGGAGCTGAGACGCAGGTTATACAAACCTGTGAGAGGTCTAGTCAATTCGGCTGAACATAGCAAACGTGCTGATACTTCATCTGTCCCTATTGCCAAATTCTTATCCAAATTATGGAACAGCTCTTTCACTTCGTTTTCGTGCACCTTTAACTCTTCGTCCAATGTAGCAGTAGCGTGTGCACCATTCTGCATACACCTGGATGATATATATAAGCAAAGTGAACACTCGTTGGCGTCTGGACTAGCGTACCATATGAATTCAATAAAATTATTCTTCCACATTCATTTTTCTTTTCTAGCTGGTGTATAACGATAACATTCATTTGGATTGTCTTTAGCCGGTATTGCTGATTTCTTTCCATACTCTGATTTCGCTTTCTGCACTATGCTCGTTACTTTTCTGTCCTGAGCTTTACTTATTTCACAACTCCTCTTATTCTCATGATACTTTCCACATAATTATCTTCTTGTGGTTCTCTTGCTTAAAAAGCTTGCACATCCATTTCACTCCCATCATATTTATTCTTCGAAACCTATGAATACATTCATATACCGCCCCGTTTATGCAATTTTTCAAGATTCACATGCATACATTGCATCTTTCCTATTCAGGAAATGATATTATCAAAGATAGTATCCTGCTAAACTGATTATAACTTCCATCTTTATAGTACATCATTTAATATGTTGCAATTGGAACATCAATATAATTAAATAATTCTTAAGAAAGCACGGCGTGATCAGTTTCACCAACTGGCGATAAAATAGTCATATTCGTAACAGAGACCCCTCCTGACACTATGAACAAAACTAACACCTCGAGTTCCTTCTTTCACATGCTGCTTCAGAAAGTTGTCTCGCAATAATTCAATAAATTCCTCTTCTTTTTTATCATGAGATTTCTCTTCTACCCAATCAATGTTTGGAAAATTAAAGGTCGCCATAATGATCACTCGTTTAGTATCCATAAGGCAAATTGGCGATGCATTACATCGTCCCCTGCAACTGAGTCACCAGGTCTGTAGCTACATTCCAACATACACAGCTTCCAATAAGCCGGAAGGTAGTATTTCGCCAGGTGATGAAGTACATCTACCCCCCCTAATGTCTAGTTGACATTTTATATTTCATTCTGTTAGCCGCCACTAGCCGCCACTTCAAGCTTCACACACACCAGATAGCCTGAAACTCATTGCTACATGGGATATTATTTCCATATTGTTTTCTATTCTCCCTGAACGTAAATCGTCTGATATCATTAGCAGTGCTCACTCCCCCTCCTCTCCTATTTCTACTGTGATTCATTCCTTAAAATAGTGTACCCGTTACAGTCGATCCCAGTTACCATATCTGATTCTGATAGCCAAGTTTCACTAACACAACAATCTGAAGCCACAAGGTATTCAATAAAAGAAAGAAATCAACCCCTTTGTTTCTGGTGCTTCTGGCATTTGTATATAGGCAAAACAAATTACCACGTGGACTTTTTTATAACTTGATATGCAATCTGCTTGGCCTTTCTGTAAAACTTTCTCATTTTCCTCCCCAGACATACTCAAAAGATCCGAAGAAAAGATCCAGACATACTTAAAAGAAGCGTACATTTCCATCCCTTAGCCAGATGCATAACTATATTCAAAGCCATTCATATCTTTATTACGTCTGCATACCATAGCTGAACTTTCCCACACCTTGATCATTTACTTTCCCTGACTCTCTGCATTAGGTCTCACCCCATATCAGTCATTTTTCCAGGCTTCTTATCCCAGATATTGCAGGCTGTCCCTTTTCTCCAAGTCTTTTCTGCCATCAAACATAATCCATACATCTAAAAACTCGCATCCATTTCTTGGACACAGCCTACGCATGGAATCATTTGCTATCATTGCCCTCCTTCACAAGTCGCTACTATCGCACCTGGGTAGAAAAACTTCAATTTTTAGTCTCTCATTTCTTTCTCGCTTCTTCCAACAGACCTTTCATCTCTCTCTCTCTCTCACATGCTATGTTTGTCACTACTTAAAAACCTCAAGACAGAAAGGAATGGAAGAAGCTAGTGCATGCAGCTGAGAACCTTAGAGTTTCAACTAGCTAAAGAACACTTAAGTGATTAGTTCCTACCAGAACTACCATCTATTTTACTTTTCTTTTCTGTTTTTTATTACTTTTGCGTATCTTTAATTTTCGCTCAGGGAAGCTAGAAGCAGTGACTCCCTTGGCAAGTGCAAATTTTATGATTTGCGAATGATAGTGGAACTCTCTGGACCACATCAGGTCTTTTTTCTTATATTTCATTGACTTACCTTATTATTATTATTATTATTATTATTATTATTATTATTATTATTATTATTATTATTATTATTATTATACAAAATACTTTGTAATGTGCATCACCAGGTGTTCTAGGCCAGCGCTTCCCAAACTGTGGGCCGCGGCCCCCTTGGAAGCCGTAGGTTTTGTTGAGCAGGGCCGTGAAATAATGAAAACAAATTTAAAATGTTTTTAAGACTAAGTAGATTTTTTTTTTATTTTAAAAGAAACGTATTTAACTTTTATTATTTATTATTTCTTTTTTGTTATTTTTTATATTTTAATGGAAAAATTCACACATTGGTGTTGGTTCACAAACTTTGCTTCCTGCGTATTTCGGCGCTTAATGAATATTAGTAAATATTGCTTATTCATATGTTTCATTTCAAAGCAGTGGTTAATTGTATTTACTTCGAATGCTCTCCAGGGAAGCTCCAAATCTTCCTGTCCCTTTCATCATGCCTTGATAAAACTGTTGATATTGACTTTATATACATATCAAAACTCGTTTTATATTATCACTGTCATCCGAGCTAGTTTTCTGTTACCAATAAAAGTTTCGCATATACTTCACACATGAAAAAAAGCTTAAACAAGTTCATGTGGGGAGATAGTAACTGCTTGCAGTGGTAAACAACACGCCCGCCCTAACAGCCACTATACTGCAGAGGCAATAACAGCAAGTACTTTTATTATGCCAGTGAATAAGGTATAAGGAGTCTGTGTAATATATTTCTCAACAAATAGTCCAATTAGAGACAACTGGGATAAAAACACACTAATTAATGAATCACATTCATTCATACAGAAACTATGCTGTATAGACTGAAACAAAACCATATGTTGCATGGGCAAACACAGTATCTTACTAAAAACTATTCTTATTAATTAGATGTGTATGAGTTCGATTTCCCAAGGCAACAATAAAATTCAACCAAACGTGTTAAAATTCTTAAAAGTGGTAAAACTAAGTAATATTTGTATATAATGAATGTTATGGCAGTTTCACATATGGCATTCGGTTGAAGAGAGTTAGCATTTCAACTCAACAACAACAACAACAACAACAACGTTACTGGCTTGCTGGGTGAAGCATAAAATGCTTTTATTTTCCCCTTTATCTGTATCGAGAAGCTTGATGGGGGGGGGTGAGTCTTATGCTCGCACTTTGTGAACTATGGAGTTAGCTCTGTTCTGCTGAAAGCAGGATTGTCTTGGATCTTTTATGTTTGTGATAGTCATGTTCACTATAACTGGAAAGTTGTCTGATTAGTGGGTTGGGATGAGAGTGTGCCCTGCTGAAGAACTTTCTGCATGGTCATGAAGGAGAGAATGGATGTCAGGGGTTCTGGTTTCTCTGTGGATCTGCGTGTTTCTGACGAACCATGGGGCGTCCAAGATCATCCGCAAGCATTTGTTTTGTATCCTCTGTAGTTTCCGGATAATAGATTTGGATGTGTGACTCCATGCCGGGGATGCATATGTGATTACTGGTCGTATTACCATCTGATATAGTAACAGCTTGTTGCGTTTATCCAATCTGCTGTTGCGATTGATCAAGGGATAGAGTTGGGCTATGGTTCTGGATGTCTTTGTGCCTATGAGCTTGATATGGCTGTTGAAATTTAGCTTTTTGTCTAGCTGTACTCCAAGGTATTTGGTTTCTGTCTGCCATGGTATCTTTTTTCCGAGGAGTTGAATATCATCTTGGATGAAGGCTTTGCGTCTGGTGAATAGTATAGCTGAGCTTTTGATGGGGTTTACTTGTTTGATCCTTCAGTCGGAGAACCATTTCTCTAGCTTTGTGATGGTATCCTGGAGACGACTGATCGCCAGGTGTGGGCGGAGAGATCTTGTCATTATGGCTGTGTTTTCAGCATATAGGGCTGTGATGGTAGTCCTCAGGTTCTGTGGAATGTCAGCCACGTAGATTGTGAAAAGTAAAGGAGCCAATAGAGATCCCTGTGGTACTCCTGCCAGGATTTGGTGCCATTTATTTTTATCTGCATGGATCTGTCAGTGAGATATGATTTTATTAGACGGGTAAGGTTTTTGTTGGAATGTTGGCCTGCATGAGATTGTAGAATAATCCTTGATGCCATACCTTATCAAAGGCCTTGGCAATATCCAGAAAAACTGCAGCTGTGTGAAGGTTCCAGTTGTATCCTTGAGTGATATGCTCCACTAGTCAGTATATTTGTTGCACTGTGCTGTGCATACGGCGGAAGCCAAATTGTTCGTTTGGAATTATTCCTAATTGGTCTGATTTTTCTTGTAATCTTGAAAGGATAATTTTTTCAGCAATCTTTCCTAGGTTGGAAAGCAGGCTTATTGGACGGTAGCGTTGCGGGAGTTGTGGATTGTTTCCTGGCTTTTTTATTGGTATGATGTCGGCTGTGTTCCATGCAGTGGGGAAGTGTTGTATCCTCAGTATTGCATTGGTTATGCTAACCAGGTGTATAATAGGAAGTAATTTCTAGGAAGTAATTTGATTATTCTGTTAGTAATTCCATCTGAACCTGGAGCTTTTTGTTGTTTAGATGTTTTATGATATTGGTTATTTCAACTAGAGTAGTGGGGGTGATGCTGTCTGGATTGTCTTTGGACTGTCTTAAGGTACGTTTGACCTGCTGGTGGACTTTATATATGTGGGTGATGTTTATATTTCCATATGATGGGCTGCATTGTTTTTCTAGGTTTTCTGCTATTGCTTCTGCTTTTTCTTTATCAGTGTGCACCGTTCCATGAGCAGTTTGCATGGGGGGGGGGGGGTAGGGGGTTGTGTTTGGGGCGCAGGATCTTCAGAAATTTCCATATTGTGTGATCTTCTGGGTTGAGTGATGATAGTTTATTGTTCCAATCCTGATTCCTGTGGATTTAAAGTGCTTTTCTGACTTGGTTGTTCAAGTTGTTCAGTGTTTTCTTGTCCTGTGGGGCTCTTGGTTGTGGTATCTTTTCCTGGCTTTGTTTTTGTTCTGATGAGGTCCATGATGTTTTCTGGGAGCCGACTGGTTGGGTGGGTGGTTGTGGTTTTGGTGACTGCTTCTAGTGTTTTTTTAATTTGGTTTGTTAGATTGCTTACTGCTTCATCTATTTCTTCTTTTTTGTGGGTGATGGGTACAGGACCAATGTATTCTGGTAGGATTTTAGCTAGCCTATGCCATGATATGAAGGTGTGCTGGTGGGCCAGTTGGTCTTGCGTGCCAAGTTTGATTAGGATTGGGTTGTGGTCAGATGATAGTTTATTGATCATCTCTAGTTTGTATTGATAACTGATGTTTCTAAGGATAGTTATGTCAGGTACATCTGATCTGCCATGAGGGCTGTAATGAGTGTGCTCAGTGGGTCCTGCTACCACAACTGAGTTAAGTGTTGAATAGTTGTGTAGTATGCGTCCACTTCTGTTGTTGGTGGTGCTGAACCATGCTGTGTATTTGGCGTTCAAGTCTCCTGCTATGATGGTGGGGTCTGTGGTGCCAAGGACTGCATCCAGGTCTGCTGTCAGTAGAGGATTGCTTGGTGAGTTGTAGGCAGCAAATATCTTGAGGCTTCCAGCATTGTTTGTGTGGACTTGTATTCCTGTGGTCTCCAGGTTTGTAGTCTGTGGGTTGGATATGGCATTGTGGTGGAGGTACGGTTTGATGTAGATGGCCGTGCCTCCCCCTCTGGTGCTGAGTCTATCCGTTCGGTATGTTGTGTATCCTCTCACTTTTGGGTTGTTGGCAGGTCTTAGGTGGGTCTCATTGATCAGCATTATGTCCGGGTTGTGTCTTTGTGCGAATTCCTGTAGTTCTAGTGTCTTGTTGGTGAGGCCATTGGCATTCCAGGCTGCAATTAGAAGCGAGTTGGGTTTTACTTTTGTTTTATTCATAGTTGAGTGCTGTCAGTATGGAATGGGTTCCTTGCAGGAATCTCTGTGGAGGATGGAGTTGGGTTTGTTCTGCTGAATTCCTGCAGCATAGTGGCTAGCGAGGCAGTCAGTATTGCTGTGATGCTGGAGCCTATTTGATTGCTTTGCATTGTGTCCTTTGGGCGGGCTGCTTCTTCATAGGTCTTGGTGGAAGGGTGAGCCCTTTCCTGACTTTTATGGATAGGGTTTTTGTTGGTTTGATGACTGTGCAGCAGAGATGCTTTAAGTGGTCCAGATTGGAGGAGGTTGGACGGGTCTTGTAGTTCCATGATTTCTGGGGTGGTGGTTGCATCCTTTGTAGTTTGTTGGGTGGGAACCTCCACAGTTGGCACATTTGGCTGTTGTGGTTCTTGGTTTTGTGCATGTAATGGTTTGATGTTTCCCACCACACTTCAGGCATCTGACCTCGGCTTTACACAGTCTTTGTGCATGGCCAAACTTTTGGCAACGATGGCATTGCCCTACTGATGCTCTTTTCCTGAGTGGTTCTGTTGTTATCTTAAGTCCACAGACAGTTATGTCATAAATTCGTCTTTGTATGTTCTGGATCTCAACCGATACTAATGGCATCGGTTGTTTATCGGATCTGAACATCCGGCTGACTTTGATTGGTGTTAGGCCCTGCTGGGTAAGGTCTGCCGCGATCTCCTCAGAGGTAATGCCTTCGGTGACACCTCGCAGCACAACCTTTAGATTTCTTTCGCTGCTTAATGCGAAGGTGTGGTACTGTAGTTTGTTGTTATCACTCTGTAGTCTGTGACTGCTGTTGGTTGAATTTTTACTCCTTTGTCGGTGTTTCTGGCCCAGGAGTATCCAATTTTATGTTCTCTCAGGTTTCTTGCAACTGTGGTCCATTTTTCCTTTTCACGGAGAATTACCGGGGGTGACCATTTTCCCTTTTTTCCGGCACTGTTTGTGAGGGTGTTTCGTTTTCCATATGATCATCCTCGATTCTGCGTCTTTTATTCGTTTGTTCTTCTGTGAAGACTGTCTGACTGTGGTTCTCGGGTAGGGAGATGGTCGTTGTTGATCTCTTCTACTTCGTCCTCTATATCTTCGGATTCTTCTGGTTGTGTGTACAGGTTTAGGAAAGCTGGCCATTTCGTATCGAATTTTTTAAGCAATAATTTAAACAGTTTTAGTACTTGAATTGTCAGCTATGCTTTTATCTTTTTGCGCGATCTTTTGTTAATACCGCACCAATCATATGCACGTTTTAATAACCTGCTTTTGCTGTCTGTTTCGCGTTAGGCTTAATTACCGTAAAGGGAGAAAATTCACAAAAGAGAAAAATGTTCCTGGTCCGGGGATTCCCTTATTCAAGTAATATTCACTAATTTCATGTTAGCAGTCTGTGGTGTGCCAGTATTGGTAAGTGGTGATATTATTTGATCTATTCTACGTTAAAAAAAATTTAAGCCTGAGATGGATAAGTGGCTGATAAAAAATAAAAAAAATTCCCGCGAACAATCAGAAGAAGCAGAAACAGACCAAAAAAAAAAAAGGACAGTATTTCATATTTTACCAGAACAGCCCGCATCGTCTTCAGAACCAAACGGTAAGAGGCAAAAAAATGTAATATATGCATTTGATTTTTGCAATATTTGCTGTGTATGTTTTGTATTGAATATAAATACAATAAATATTATAATAATATATCTCTCTATTAAGATTTTTTTTCGAGGGGAGCCGTGAAGTATTTTAATTTTTGCAAAGGGGACCCTGACATCCAGAAGTTTGGGAAGCACTGTTCTAGGCAACTGTTTAAGAATGCTGCTGGTCAGTAATTGTCGCAAAGGGCATATTGTGGGTGTCCCTCTAAATGGAGTCACGATTTTGAAAACAGCAGAGCTGTTTTCTGATGGTTCTCAAAAGGTGAGATATCCTGGTTGTTTAATCAGTGGAAAAATAACCTACTTTGGTTCTCTAACTTGTCCGGACGAACAGAACTTCCTGTGTGCAGCAGTTGACCGAGGCATTTAATTAAGACACTTCTCCCCCATATCTAGCTGAACTATGCGCAGGGAATTGAAGAGGATCGGTATGGGCAGTTGCTAAATGAGGTCCAACACGAAATTAAAGTTTCTAATTCAGTGGACGACAGACTGATATAAATGATCATAGAAGATCGCAGAATCTCAAGTGGAATGAAAGTAAATGAAAACTTTTACAACAGCAGCTAAATATAAGCGTTAATGTAAAGAACATTCTGCGATAATAGCGATTAGAAGTTAAGGTTCTGAAAAGCATCAAGTGATAAAATTATTTCTAATATGCAAACAGAACTGCATGTTTCTCATAATTGGATTCAGCGACCTTCAGAGTGAAGGACGGTTTTTGCCATGCGCACTAAAAGCAAATTTGCGTGATCATAACATTTATTAAGCATCTCGGATGCTAAATTTTTCATTGAAATCTGTTAAATAGATGTAAAGATTAAAGGAATAATGATACCGACAAAGCACCGGTAAAGCATTCTTCAATCAGTGCTGTAATATGAACATCTGCAGGTATACTGGGTGTTTCAGCTACAAAGAATTATCAACAACTAATAATCACTTAAATTTCAATTTATTCATTTCAATTTGGACGAATTCAGATATTTTCATTGTCTTTATTAAAATATGGTAGTCATGGTCTACCCAACGTGCAGTTCATTAAGCGAGCTGAAACAGCATTGTAGTAAAGGTTGCAGTAAACAGCATTATTATTATAGTTGAGTTCAGCGACTTTAAATTCTGGATTAATTGAAACCTGCAACAAATAAAACTAAAGGTTAGTTACCATTATACAACTTAAGAAATTGGTTAAATACTCCAAACATAAAAACTAAGAATATAAACATGACTTCTGGAATAGTTTTGGCGTCTCGTCGCGATTTACTAACGCACAAAAGCTTCTGGGAGTTTATCTCTTGCACCTCTTTCTGTGCAATTTACAAATGTTTTTTTTTTTCTCTTTCTTTCTTTCTGTGGGCCGAGCATCTTTACTTCGATTCTAGCCATCCAATCCGTATCAATCTACTGGATTTTATTCTCTCAACTCGTCATTATATAAATCCGTATTTTATACATAGCTAGCTTTGCGGTAACGCTTCTACTCCCATAATTCATATTTAGTCGGCGACTACAACTCCCACTATTTCGTGGTTTAAAAAAACAACACCGGTACTACATATGAAGAGGAAGTGAGATACCGAGAATACACTCGTTTATACACATACCCGCCACTGAATTAGAAACCGTTATGCAGATATACGTAAGGGTCACTTACGCAGCGCATATGCAAAATACTTGGTGCCTAGAATACGTCACCACGTGTTCTAGGCACCCATTTCAGAATGCTGGTGGTCAGTAATGGTCGACAGTGTTGATCATAATGGGAAAAACAAAGGATCTTTCGGAGTCCGATAAAGAGCTTATTGTCTGGTTGGACCCACGATTTTGAAGACAGCAGATCTTTCTGGTTTCTCAAAAGGTGAGACATCCCGGATGTTTAATGAGTGGAAAAATAACCCTGATCGCTTGTCTGATAGTCTGTCAGAAACGAGATCGCCGTCGTCCGAGAAGACTTGTACGGACATACAGAACTTCCAATATGCAGCAATTAACCGAAGCATTTAATGAAGTTGATCCCACCCCATATCTCACCGAAATATGCGCAGGGAATTAACACTTTCATTGCCAAGCTGAAAATTGGAACTTCGTGTGGTGGCCAAATTTTTTTAATTTTTTTATTTAGTTTTAGTTAGCGACGTCAACGCGATAATGCGTGATCGGCCGTTTGGTGAGAACTCGCATCCCGCGATATCGCGTGATTGGCAATGAACATGTTAAAGAGGATCGGAATTGGCAGTCGGTAAAGGAGTTTTCTTCATTGGCCGGTATGTGTAGGATTATATATCTTTAATATGAAGTGAAGCCATATCAACGTTTCCCTGTGCAACAATTAACATCATCAGGAAAGTGCACTGCAAAAGATGGAATAAGCTCAGAATAACAAAAGAACGCCATAAAAATTATGGCGTTCTTTTGACATCCTGTGATATTGCAGATATCCTGCTCTTTGCTCCAGAGTCTGTTTTCTAACATGTCCCATATATTCTCCATGGGGTTCGGATCCAGCCTTTGTGGTGGGCAATGGTGAAAGCCGCTGTCATTCTGGCAGAACCACTGCTAAACAATTCCTGCACGATGGATAGTAGCATTATCGTCTATGAAACAACTGTCATCTGCTAGATAAAAAAAAAGTCAACATTGCAGGAATGGCTGGATCGGAAACAATGTTGAGATATTTCGTAAAAGATCCGATCGTCCAGCAATATCGGGAGACCCGTTGCATACCAACAGAACATGCCTCACACGCCAGATACATGATACCATCTCCAGAACCTTGATTTTACTTTGGTTCCTGCAAACCCTCTGCTTACTGTCGGTACGGAATCGTGGGATCACCTGACTTTTTTTCCAGTCTTCTAGGTCCAATCGCTGCGCTGCATTCCTGAAACCACTGTAGACAAACTTTCCGATTCTTTCCGATTCTGAATTCCCTGAGCATAGTTCAGTGAGATGGGTCAGGAACAGCCTTCATTAAATGATTTGGTCAATTGCTGCACAGAGAGTTCTGTTTGTCCGTACAAGCCTTCTCAGACGACGGCGATCTCGTTCCTGACCACAATTAAACCTCGTAGACAAGCAATGTGGGTTACTTTCCTACTGATTAAACACTTCTCACCTTTTGAGAAACCAGCCAGCTCTGCTGTTTTCAAAATCGTGGCTCCAGCAGAAGGACACCAACAATAAATTCTTTATCGAACTCCGAAAGATCCTTTGCTTTTCCCACGATAATCAACACTCTTAACGATTACTGAACAGCACCGTTTTTAAGTAGTTGCCTGGAACACGTGACCAAGTATTTTGCACATATGCTGTGTAAGTGACGTTCACGTGCATCTGCATAAAGGTTTCTAATACAGTGGCCGGTATGTGTAGAAGTAACTGCAAGCGTGCAAATAGTTCCTTTATCCTTTCGTGCAATATCCTTTTGCAAGGGGATATCAGCACGAATTTAGAAATAATACTCAATTAGAAAATATGCATAGATATTGGCGTTTAGAGAAACGCCTATGTCTCTCTTTGCAAAAAAAAAAAAAAAAAAAATCCTGAACTAATTGCATGCTCCATATTTCTCACGAAGCCGATCAGCAAATTTCAATCTCTGCTCTCTTTCATAGGACAACCAACCAACCAATACCAAAAAAGTGCAGTTTTTAACATACAGTAATTACATTTCACTACTATAGTAATTACAGTAAATTATGCTGGAAATTTATTTTGCACTTGGTTACATTGTAATAAATTTAGTTTAATCCTTTGTCCAAGTATAAGCAAACAAAGTTTGCGCTTGAAAATATCTTCAGGACTGAGGTAAGGTGGTACATCCCTTGGCAACTCGTAGCAAAGGTGGACCAAGCTTTCATCACTCCTTGTCTCAGTATCTCAGTATCGAGTTGCGCATCTCGTATAAGTAAATATGACCTCTCCATTGCTTCTGCCCTAGTATCACCACTCTGGGTCTTCCTCCTACTGACGAGACCTCAATAATGGTCGAAACCGGTCTGGGTAGTGGCCCTTCCCTTAATGCATAGCAGTATACATGTCCGCAAGGACATGTACTTTGCATTATGGGAGATATTGAGACAAGCAGTGATGAGAGCTTGGTCCATCTTTGCTACGAGTTGCCAAGGGATGTACCATCTTACCTCAGTCCTGAAGATATTTTCAGGCGCAAACATTGTTTACTTACACTTGGATAAAGGATTAAACTAAATTTATTATAGTAAATTATGTGTTATAGTTTTTTAACTGATCAAAAAACAGCAAGAATTTCGTGATTTTACTGTCGATTTTGGAGGGCTGCGCTCATTAATATAAGCCTGTTTCATTTATGATGTTCCATTTTATCTACTTATGAATTCAGTTTTAAAATCTACATTGGCCAGAAATCTTTTGCTGTCGAGAAAGTTCCAGGTGATGTGCGTGGTGTGTCGAATTGATCATTTTTGAAGAAAAAGGCTTAAAAAATTCAACATTATTAAAAATCGACGATAATAAAATTTTACTCCTGACTTCATAAGAAACAGGCAAATGGTGTTTTTCGTCGAAGTTTTAAATTTTGAAGGCATTCAGGGTTAATAAAACTATTAGCAGGGATTGTATTAGTATTAAAGAAATGAAAATACAACCTATATATTGACTGCAAGGAGGTGCCCAGCGCAAGTCCCATTTTGGGAACGCTGCTCAGCGATAATATTATTAACAAAAATTTGGGAAAAAATTCTTAGTTTTTTGGTCTTTTTTGTTTTATATGTGGGATATATTGAGTTTTTCTCAGTTGCGAAATTAATAATATTAGTGAATTTTTCAGGATTCATAAAGGCGAGGTGAAATAATTGATTGTTTTGTCTGGCAGTAATGATCTGAGAGGTGAGAAGTACTCGTACTGTATGAGGGAAGATGTGAGGGAGTTATTGAAAGAAGCGAAAGGAAGAATTGAGTTTTAGAAGAATGTGCAAAGAAACTTGCAATGCCTCTGACTAGGCTGCTTAACTTAAGTCTCAGCTCTTGTATAGTCTCATGGGATTACAAGGATCGCAGACTCATTTGCATGAAGGAGAGTCGAAGACTGCAATGGCAAAATTATAGACCAGTCGGTATCTCAGGAATGAAAAGTTGGTTATGGTCTTGTCTGGTCTTGCATTAGTAATTTACATTATTTTAATACACAGTAAATTACTGAAAAACATACTGCTATATTTTGCAAAGGGGTTTCACAAAATACTACATGACACTTTATTACGCAAATTGGAATAAATCGATATGGATATAAAACTGATGATATGGACACGAGGACTGATTAGAAGATACTAAAAAGTAGCATGTGGAGGAGCACAATCCAGGAGAAAACAGGTGACTAGCAGTGTTCGGCACTACTTTTACTGTTTAATTTGTAAGTAAATGATATAGGAAATAATCCAAAAAGAGGTATTCAGTTGTTTGTTGATGGTGCAATGTTTGAGAGAGAGAGAGAGAGAGAGAGAGAGAGAGCTTGAAGGATGACAAATAGGCTGGAAGTATGGGCAGTAGATAATGGATATTATTTTAATTTGGAAAAGTGTAAATTTATGCATTTTCCGATAAAAATTACAAAATATGCACCGCATTTATGGAATTGTACTCCAGGAAAATGATGATGAAGCTAGGGATTTGGAGGTGGTAGTAGACTGAGAGTTAAAGTTTATAGGGCATATTACTAAGGTTGCCTTGCCATTGTTGCTGATAGGATTACTTGATTATAGAAGACCAACGCATGCAAATATAAGGACGTTACTCTTCCTATTTCTATGGTGTCGATACCTCCACATCTCGATTCCTATGCTCACGTTTGGTCGCCTGGGGTTTCTTGGGGATTAAGAATCAGTGAAAAGGATCCAGAGGCAAGTGACCAAGATGGTGAGAGGTCTTTGGAAACTCCCCGACGAAAGATTGCGGGTTTGTGAGTTGCAAAATTTGATAGACAGGCGAGACAAGGGACAGACAGGCAGACAAAGTTACTTAAAGGGTTATATAGGATTGATGCAAAGGAAATATTTTAGCACTTGGCTAGAGGTGGTCATTCCGGAAACTGGTTAAGAGTGTAGTTAATAAGGGCGTGAAGACTAGATTTTTTTGCTTGGAGAGGTAATGATTATGATTGGAATGAGTTCCTGGAATCAATTGGGAGTATTTTTTTCTTTTGTCTGTCAGTGGGTTCAAGGAATGATATGGGCGGAGAGTTTGGGTTTCCCACGATGAATATTCGGACCCCATGGAGACGTCTGCGTAAAAATAATAATAATCTTCTTATTTTAATTTTTTTTTTTTTTTTTTTTGAGGAACTCAGAGATTTCGAAGAACAGTCATTTCAGACAAAATGCAAAATATCACAATAGCTGAAAGGTATCAAGTATTTTTATTCAAAACTTTCATAGATTCGTTCGCTTTATAGATATATCATTAAATAAGAGTGAATATTTATTATCCTCTCCTGTAAATAATAGTGTACCTTATGGTGGGTAATACAGCAAGTATGAACTCACTAAGCAAATGTTGTGTGACAAAAAAGCGTCTAGTATAAACTTAAGCGTATTATAGGTTTACAACCTTATGCAAGTAAATTCATATACAAAGAAAGAAAAATACTGGTTTCAGATATTTCATATCCTGGATTACTATAAAGTTCCAGCTAATGCTGAAATTCAATTATCAAGTTACCATTCACTTTACTTTCAAATACTGTGCGTTCCAGTAACTTTCTATGAGAAAAATCTGTTCTTTGTTACCTTGCTGATTACAGTTTTACTCACCTTTTCAGGATTATCCCATGCTCTCTTCCATTCCTGCTAAACTATGAAAGTCTTCTCTATAATTCAATTACTTTAGTCGCTATCACATCTCCACTTTTTTTTGTTTGATAATTTACCAAATTCTAACTCATCATTTTTTCCCCCTGTAACATCCTGAGGAGATTGAACGGATATAATGAATGTAGCCCAACAGCTCATGACCAATTTCCACTCAACAGTCTACTTTTTTATACGGACGGCGGTTCGGCTGATTGGCGAAATACGAGGACGTGGGAATTTTAAAATTACGTTAGTAGGCGTGCAGAACTCAGAATATCTGAAACGTTTTGATAAATAAATAAATGCATAGAAAATAAGCCCACACCGAAAATGTGATGCAAGTACCTTAAATGGTTTGATTTGTTCTTCTCCACCTCAGTGTGAAGCAACTGTTTTGCAGATTGAAAGCCTCGTTTTTTTTTTTTTTCATTTATATTTAAATTTGAAGGTTGTTGTAAGCTTTATGTATAAATGTGAAGTTAACGTTTCGAAAGACCAACTTGCTAGTTATAAAAGCAGCAGAGTGCCTAATGGTGAATGGTTTAACTGAGGCCATAGTTGGATTGTACAACATCCAGTCTTCCCTTGGAGTGCCTGGCTCGTGTGGTAATGAACAATTCTCATGGAGCTGGCGTCTTGCCTTTTGGATTACCTGCCTCACCTGTTCCTTGTTATTCTTGTGGTGCTCGTCCTAAGATAAGGAACAATATTTATGGATTGCCTTCTTTAGCTAGTTACAGTGATCGTAAGTTTAACATGCAGCAGCAATCTCATGTGTCACTAAAGGACGAATAGAATAAGTCTGATATTGGTACAGAGCATGGTGATTCATCAACACTTGATTGCAATTCAATTCTTGTGCCTATTGCGCTCTCTAAGTTGAAGAGGAGTGGTATTCCAATTAACTGTCCAACAAATGCTGCATCTGCAGATTCTCAACTTTCACGAAAAATGAAGATTTTTCTCAGAAGAGCTCATCATTCTTTTCTGGTTCTGAAATGTCTGAACTTCATCTCCTGCAAGAGGAATTGGAAATGCTCAGAAAGGAGGTTCAGGATATTAAGACTGAGTTAAATGTGATGAGTAGAGAAATTAGTACTATTGAGATTACTTTAGTTGAGGTAACTAAAACAGGTTTACGTATGAGCGAGAATTTGGTAAATGATGGAGTAATGAATAGAATGGAAGTGATTGGGAGACAACATGATGAATGCACAAACGTTCGAGAGGAAATGAGATGTGAAAGTGAGGGAGTAAGTAAAGGAGTGATGAGGGAAAGTAATGAAGTTGGGAGAGTGATGCACAAGAAGCGTGTAGAAAATGAAGGAGTGAGTGAAGCTTGTTTGGGTGTGAATGAAGTTATGAGTGGTATAATCTATAGTGATTCCATGATTAAAGGTATGGAGTGCAGTATGCCTGAGGAGTGCTTGTCTGGCGGAACAACAGAGAGAGAGAGAGAGAGTGACTTTAGCAATAAAGAGAGGGCAGGATGCAGAAAAGATGATAGTTATGGTGGGCACAAATGACCTGAGAGGTAGTATTAATCGGGTAGCAAAAGATTTAAGAACATTGTTAGATATCGTGAAGAAGAAAAGTATCAAAGGGAGGATAGTGTATGTGTGTTGCCTCGTTTTGACAATTATGAGCTAAGTAGACGAGCGATGATAATGAATGATATGATTGCAAGAATGTGCAAAAAAAGAGGTCTGGAATTTGTTGATGTCTGGAGTATGTTTGAAGGCAAAAGACAGCTGTATGCAAGAGATGGGTTACATCTGAACTTGGAGGGTCATACACGTTTGAGGAAGTTACTGTTTTCTGAGCAAGTAGAAGTAATTGGGCAGGGAAACTAAATTTGAAGAGGTTGAGTGTGAGACAGAGAAATTTATCCGGTGAATGTGCGTTTGTTGATCCTTTTTCATGGAATAATTTTAAAAATAGAGTGGATAAAAATCGGCATGGGACTATTGTGAATACTAAAATTAGTAGAGTGAATATCAGTTCTAAAGCTGGTATAAGAAGTAAAGGAATCTGCAGTTTTGTACACTAATTCAAGAAGCATTCGAAATAAGAGGGAGGAATTTTTGGCATTAGTATGGAAATCACAACCAGCATATGGCTTGGATAGGAATGGCTCTAGACCTAAAAATGAACTGTTGTGTTTGTTTACAAATGCCAGAAAGGTCAGAAATAAAAGGGATTAAATAGTTTCAGTGATCAAGTTTATTCGTCCCAAAATCATTGGAATAAGTGAAACATGGTTGAATGAAGATGATGTCGTAACGGGAATAGAAATGGAAGGGTACAGTATTTTTCGTGAGGATAGAAAGGGCAGGAAGGGAGGGGGAGTGTTGGTGATGATAGCAGGGGAATTAAGTCCACATAAGGTAGACATGAAAGGGGGAAATAATAGCAGTGGTTATGAGGCAGTGTGGTAACGTGGAGGCTGAGAGGAAGACATATTTAGTTGGATGTTGTTATAGTCCTGGGAATGTGAAAGGTGGTGGTGAAGAAATGTATAAACAACTTGGATTAGTGATCAAAGAAAGGGTAATTATTATGGATGATTTTAATGATGGCGGTATAGATTGGAATGAAGATATAGCATTTGGGAATAAGGAAAGTGAATTTCTCGAGTTCTTGAGAGATAACTATCTCAGGCAGCATGTAAAGAAAGGCACGCGAGGATCAAGAGTCCTAAATCTCATCATTTCATGATAGGATGTAATTGTTAGAGGTGTTTCACATTTTCTCCCAGTTGGCGAAAGTGATCATGAAGTAATCACCTGTGTTGTGGCTAGTCATATGCAGGCTTTTGCGAGGAAAGGATATACGTGGAATTATATACTGTAGCTGGTGATTATGACAAGCTTGGGAGACAACTTCGAGCTATAATACGGAACGAGGAGTTGAGCGGTAAGGAAATGAATGCTGCATGGAAACTTACAAAGAAATACATAACAGTATAAATGTACGAATGTATCCCAAAGGCTGAATAAGGTAGGTGTAAAATGGATGGATGTGGCGCTTAAGCATGAAATCTGGAAAAAGAAAGTACTTTGGAGGAAGTACAAGATGAATAATGGTAATCAGTCACATAAAGAATATAAAGAAGAAGCCAGGGAGTGACTCAGTTAGTAAGGAAAACAAAAGTAGAGTATGAGCAGAAATTGGCAAATCAGGCTAAGAAAAACCCTAGAGAGTTTTTAGATATGTGGCAAGTAGAAGGAAGAATGATAATGGAAAGATGAAGTTAAGGGATGAAAGTGGTAGAATGGTAACTGCCGCAGAAGACATTGTTGAGGTATTTAGTGATCAATTTATAAGTGTGTTTCATTCTGATCAGGGTGGAATCATGAGGAACTTAAGTGTAGAGGATATAGGAGAGGATAGCTTAATTGTGAGTGAGTGAGCAGGAGGTATTTTAGGAAATAAATAACCTTGATGTTAATAAGGCGATAGGATTTGGTGAAATATCACCACGCATCTTAAGAGAATGTTCCACGGAAAACTGGCAGTAGCATTGGCATGCCTTTTTAACAAGAATTTTGCAACAGCACAGATTCCAAGTGAGTGGAAGGAGGGTAAAATTGTTCCACTGCATAAAGGTGGTGATAAGGCTGTAGCTTCAAATTATAGACCGGTCTCTATATCTGGAGTTGTGTGAAGGTCCTGGAGAGATTGATGAGAAGTAGGATACAGAAATGGGTTGATAACAGCAGTATTCTTTGTGGTTATCAGCATGAGTTTGTTAAGGGGATATCATGTTTAACTAACTTACTTATGTACTATAACAAGGTGACAAATACCTTGGACAGAGGAGATGCATATACAGTGGTGTACTTGGATTTTGCAAAGGTTTTTTATAGACTTCCACATGACAAGCTCTTAATTAAATTGAAAGAGATGGGATTGGATAACAGACTTCTGTGTTGGATCAGTGACTGGCTGTCAGATAGGTATCGTAAAGTTGTATATGGGGGTGCAGTATCTGAAAAGGGAAAGGTCACCAGTGGTGTGCCACAGGAGTAAGTTTTGGAGCCATTGTTGTTCAATTTGTATGTTAATGATATTGAGTTTGTTTAACTAGTGATATCAAGCTGTTTGCAGATGATGCAAAACTGGGGAGAGCAATGCACAGTCAGGCTGAGAGGAATTGAATAGATTACACGAATGGGCAGGTAAGTGGAACTATCAGTTCAGTGTTGCCAAGTGTAAGGTTTTGAGATTTGGTAAGCAATGATGGAATACCAAGTATACACTTGGTGGGGAAACTTTAACAGAAGTAGAGGAGATGAGAGATCTAGGTGTGATGGTGGACAAGGATCTGAAATTCAGGAGCCACATTACACAAGTTGTGAAGATATCACATTGATTAATGGCAATGATGCAGAGAACCCTGACATGCAGAAATAGAGAGGTTATGATTCCATTGTATAAGGCCTTGATCAGGCCTCATATGGATTATTGTGCACAGATTTGGTCGCCAGGTTTTCATTGTGATGAGGATATGTTGGAAAAGGTACAGAGAAGATTCACAAAGGTAGTCTGTGGTCTTTGGAATGTCGAGTACGAGGACAGATTGAGGGAATGTAAGTTGCAGAGTCTCCTGAATAGGAGGAAGGTGGGTATTATTGAGACATATAAACTGGTCAGGGGTTGTTATCAGGTAGATATGGAAAAGATTTTTTCATAGAATTGGAGAGGGAAGTAGAACAAGAAACCATTGCTGGAAACTGTAAAAGGAGGGTGTGAGCAAAGGAGTGAGAAGCAGGTTTTTTGCATGGAGAGTTGTTGGTGAGTGGAATGCATTGCCTGAGTGTGTTGCGGATGTGGACACATTGAATCAGTTTAAGACGAGGTTGGATAAGCATTGTATGTAATAGTGAGTACCTCCCACGATGAATCTCTGATTCTATGGATGTCGGATGTTGATAATAATAATAATTTATGTTACATATATTCAGATTGACCAAAATCAAATGTATTTTAAATATATATTGAAATGTAATTTATATTATGCAACTAGACTACCGATAGGCTTCAGTAGGCCATCTTGATCAGAAGTGATTTAAATAAATAAATAAATAAATATTACCGTAATTATACTTACTTTAAATGTATAAATACCAGGAGACAAATCTGTAATATCAATCCACTGACAGTCGATGTTATGCAAATAGGTGTCGCTGCAACCAACCGAAATACCTTGATCACCGTAATTAGCACATGCATATTTCTTTTCGACATCTGGGAAACAGTGACTATCTTCGAGACAAAAACTGGCTTTGTGCCCTTCAGCTACTTTTTTACCTTTGAGGTCTGTTATATCGAAATGTGCAAACACTTCCATGCTATGATAATGGCTAGGGGGGAAAGTAAAGAAAAATCAGTGATCCTGAAAGATCTTATATGCTTGCTATGCAGCATTCTCATAATTTCTTTTTCATGACATACACAACAATGGCATTCAGTATTTCAATAAGGAAGGCTTTAATTTTCTCCTTTTTGTCTAATATGATCCGTTAATACTGTCAGCATCTAGTAAATATCTGAAATCTGCAAAAATGGTAAGGATAATTGTCATATTATGTGTTAATATCTCCAGGGCTGGATTTAAGATTCTTGTGACCTGAGCTATAAGTTTTAAGAGGCCCCTTTCACTGACCAAACTTTAGGTTATCTACTGAGAAGAAGGAGGAGATCCTTATAATGTGAGGTTCTACGCTATAGCTTATCTTATTGATGCCTAAATCCAGCTCTGTATATATCGTCATATGATATATACTGAGGATATATGATATATCTCGTCTCAAATGATGTTTTTAATCCTCCCCCCCCCAAAACACATCATGTACTGGGAAGTTAGCTGCCCAGATGAGGCATTTAAGTCATAAAATAAGCAAAGAAATACTAAATAAACAAAAAAAAAAAAAAGTTTAATAAAAGCTAATTTATAGAAGTATTTTTTATTGCAGAGCTTGCTTACTTACTCGGATTTTAACGCTAACGCTTGACCCTCTAAGAAAGGGCAATTATTCAAGAAAAATATCATTAATTTCCTTATAACCCATATTGCTATGATATAGGTGTCGAACTTTAATGAATTTATTACACAAAATCTGCTAATTCCTTTTATTCCCTATGGGGATTAGGCAAAGCTTTTTAAGCCCAATGTAACTTTTGGAGCCTGAGGGGATAGTTCAATCTGCACTGGTAGCTAATAAGTAACAGCTCGCCCATGACTATCACTAATTATAAACGGCATCCGGTGAAGGGAGGCAGACCAATGCCGCCATCTCGTTGTGCACAAGACTAACACAGCATATTATATGTCAGAATGGTGTGGATTCTACATTCGATTTTATTGTGTTAACAGAGCGAAAAAATCCGAGTTTCCTTGAGGAAAACGTCCACTTACCCATGCCCGAGAAACTCTGGAATTGGTTGCAGAAAGGGTTGCATGAAGTTTTTCCTCTAGTCGGCGACAAGGTTTCAACTGAGAACGGCTTTCTTGGCGAACTAGCGTTATGAATGCAAAGAACAATTCCACAAAGATGCATCTTACTTTTTTATTAATGTGCCACTCAGAACGATGTGTATTATCCTGACCAAGACAACGTTTTGCTAATTGGTGAAGTTACTGCAATGTTTCACATTATGAATACACAACTAAGGCTGAGGCAAGAATGATGTCTGTAAGGCTGCTTTTTCCTCTCCTCTCTTCTCTCTTCTCCCTTCCGCTGTTTATCTGTTCTTTCAAGAGCAAAACGAATTTTGGGAAGCATAAACTCTGTTACCTCGCTTTTGCTTTTCTTGTTTTTAAGTAACGTTGACCATCTGATTCTGTCATAAAACAGCTGCTACACAATTTGAAATCCTCATTCATTTTCTTGAAAAAGCAGATGAATAAGAAATTTCTGTTACTTTGCATACTGAAAAGGTCCTCAACCCCCCCCCCCCTTTCTAGTTATCCTCCCCACTAGTTTCCTAGAGCATTTTGCTTCCTGAAATCAAGCAAAAGAAAACTCTAGCTCCTATCTTCAGTAGGAGTTCTCTAAAGTAGTCAGTCTCTCAAATAATGAGTACAAGAGTAGCTGAAGACAAACCCTTTTTTTTCCTTTCTTGGATTTGGTTGCGTATGTATTTGAATGATGAGTGTTACAAATGCAAGCAATCTTAAACTATTTTATATATAAACTACCCGAGTCTAATCAAGTCCTGGAACAGAGTATTGCATCATCCTTACTTTAAAAATACGCACAGATATATCAAATTAATAATCCTTATTTAACAAAATCCCATTTATTTAGCATCTCTGCAACATATTAACATAATAGAACATCTCTGTAACATAATAGAAATGATATTAACACATAATTTATACTAACCAAAAGTATGGAAAGGACATTAGTCCTAAGGAATTCCAGGAAGATTCACTGAGTTGGCTTCTTATTTGCCTCTGAGTAGGGATGAGAGTGTGCAAGATTTTATTAGAACCGGAAATTCCCGGAAATCCGAATCAGGTTAATGTTGTAATTTAATCCTATTTCCTCTAAGAACATTAAACGACCCTGTAGAGGTTCGCCTACCACCCCAGCACTTCGCCATTGAGTGTTATAACATTACTCTTATTAAAATTCGTTTCAGTGTCCCGCCCCCATCCCTTTCTCATTACGCGGAATTGAGATCACGTTGTTATTTCACAGTTGGTGCTGTATCTTTGATCGTTGTAACAACTGCAAAATGACAGCAAAAGTTCTCAGGCTGCTTAATTTACTTTATTGGAGAAGCTAATAGCAGCAGTGTATTCATTAAAAGGCAAAGTCTATTCGTCACAAAAATAAAATAAAATAAAATAAATAAAAATAAAATAAAAATGGTTGAAGAATTTTTTTTCTTTTTAAAAAAATACAATTTTCTTACAGACCAACATTTTGTTCTGCCGTTTTACATAAAAAATATCCAAAATATGAAAACACCTGGAATACCAAAACAGGTTTTAAATTACAAGCCATTAGGAAAAAGAAAACCAGGATATCCTCTAAAAAGATTTAACGATGACTTCTGAGGTCGGAACTGGCCATTGTGGGCCTAAATACGTGAAAATGATGACCGTATTTACTTGGTGCCTTCATGACGAGTAATAAAAGAGTCAAAGCAATATTTCAATGTCGATCGGGAGAAATATTCTGCTTTGATTTTAAAGCAAAGTTTGTTTATTTGTGCAATGCTAAGCTAGCATTTCCAAAGAAAGGTTACAATGTTGAAAGCGCTAATTCGATTCGAGAAATTTCATCAATGAAACAATTCGATTGCAAGAAGAAGAATTTCCACAGTTATAGTGAATGGCGCTAACTAAATTAACCAATGAGTTACAAAAACTGTTTTTCCTCCGCAACCGAAAAAACTAGACATATGCATCAGATATTTCTCAGCTAGCCATTATTTCAGTCAGTGTTTTGTGATTTTCGTAAGATTTCTCAATTTCAAAAGGAAAAAAATATTTTTTTCTGTTTACAAAACATCCCAAATGAAAATAATATTCATTATAAAACTTGATAGTTATTACTAGATGTGCACTGAAATGTAGGGAAAATATGTTCATTTCATTACACGCTGTAAGCAAAGTTTGTATAACCCTGCGGAAATGACGTGCGTTCATGGCATTAGGTGGTTGTTCTGAGTACGATTCTAGTCTCTGACTACAGGGACTTTTTCTAAGCTTTTATTCGACTGATTCCCAAGTTAGTCAATCTCTGGAACGAGAAAGTTTTTCTTTTTTCTCCCAGTAATGCGGGTTTTTCATCTCGTAAACTCAAGAAACTCGACCATAGAACTCATACTATTTCAGATAGTAATATATAATAGTGTGGCTAGGGACAACGACATGGAGAAAGTTGACTACCGTACTTTCCGGGTGCTAATTCAAATTACATACCCTTGGGCTAGCTGTTCTGTGATTGGCTAAGGATGGAGGTTAGTTGCCCATCAGTCATCAAAAGTTAGGTTGAACTGGCCTGGCTTACTTTGTTTGGGGGATAAAAGGTGTTAGCGGGTTTATTTTACTTGCAAGATGCATAATACCCACCTTACGACGCTTTTTGATTATAGCCAATGCCTACTGACGACGCTGCAATCGCTCATAAAATGGTTTTAGCGATATAATGCTGCCGTCAGTCAACGGATGCGTAGTTTTCGTGAATTCAGTTTATTTACGATGGCATTTCTTGTTGCATCTCTCGATGTTTCCGTCTTTCGTAGTGAATTATAAATGTTTATAACTATTATTTTATTTTATTGTTGTTCATGGCAGATAAAATTCAAAAGGACGGTGCTGTGGCTCCACTGAAAAGAAGAAGAACACGCATAAACCTATCGCATTGCATTGCATACTAAGATTAAATTGAAGGACGATGGTGTATCGAGCACTGAGAGAGGGCTCAGGCTAAACTTACTTCTTAAACTTGCTTGTAGCATTTCTATCTGATATAACAAAGGTATGAACGAATAAAAACACAGGAGAGGAAACCGATTTCCTGAAGTAATACATACGACGGGGGGGGGGAGTTTCTGATAAATACCTAGAACAAAAATTATATTAAAGCAACTGACTTAATATCCTTTAACCCCTTTGTTTCATCAAATTGTAATAAATTGTCCTTTTTCTTTTAGGATATATAAGAAGACATGTCAGAGGTTTTGAGGAAATTCAAAACTTTTCAGCACACTCTCGTACATGAAGCAGCGGGAACAGTTTTTGTCAATCAGATGATTATCAATATGTTTTTTTTTGTTAAATTAGAAAATATTCAGGAAAATTCTGGTCAATTTTGTTCTAGGTGTTTATCAGAACTCTCCAGCCCCCCTCCCTCCCTCGTAGATAAATGTCAATGTACGTGGCAAAATGTTCTGAAGGAGCTCTTGAAAAAAATTCGACGTGAAGAAAAGAATGAGCGATGGTAAATGAATAATAAATAATAAACTCAGTATAAAAACTAATGATAAAATATTCTAGATATCTAAATGCATTTAATGAGATAAGCAGTGAGAAAACTGTGATGAAAAATACTGAAAAGAATGTTACCAGGATTACATGTCAAAGGCTTGGATAAAAAATTCTCCTAAGAAACATAAATTGTGGAGATACAGAACGAATAGATGATATTCGATTAGAAATGGCCAAATATGCAACTATATATGTTATGCAGTGTGGTAATTCAGATGGCCTAGTCAGAAGTCTCTCTGAATGCTTAAGGATGGAGATCTCTTAGTGCACATCACTAAAAAAAGGAAAAAATAAACTAAATGTTAAAATTTCAGATGAATTTCTTTAGTTTGCATCGTGATTAGATTTATACTAGCCTACTTGGAAGAGAAGGTAAGAAAAATTGTGAAGTGTTATAAGCTCCTTAGCTCCTTAGTCAAAAGGAGCTAAGAGAAAAGCTGTTCAAAACGCCCACAGTTATATGGTGTAAGAAGAGGACATAATACAGAAAAGCATAGTAGGGTGCTTCTTAAAAACAGCAAAATTTAAATGTTTTGAATAATGTTTGGGATACCTACTCATTATTTTCACAATAATATAAAATTGTGAAAAAAACTGCAAAACTTTGTAACGATTTAGAGTATATTTATTTAGGAGTTGCGACGGTTAGTTATTAATATTGCTATAAAATTACGTCCTCGGCGAAGGCAATCATCTCGCCCGCAATGTCAGCGACAGCTACAGTGTCGTTTTTATCCATCTCTCTAGTTTGGAAGCTGGAACGGTCCAAGGCTGTCTACGATTTGTGAAATCTCCTGAACAGAAGTATTCCTAGGCCTGTAACAAGTCCGAGACTGCAGTACTAGGATTCCAGAATATGGCGGCAAGGCAATCACAACAGGTTGTTGCCCATATTTCGTTAGACATGAATGCAATCTCAATTTATCGACTGATGGAGGTAGTGTTGAAGCATCTGCATTTAACCTCTTCACGGATATCTCCAACTGTTGCATCAAAACTTCTTCGTGCTATCAGCTCGCCTGTTCCAGCCGAGAGTTTCGGCACCAGGAAGTTGATTAACTCCTTCAATTCAAACGAGAATCTGAAGGCTGAGAATGATTTCTTTCCCTGAAATATCTTCCAGCATTTCACCATCCCAGCGAATAGTAAAAGGACAACTGCTTTAAATTTCCTTTTAGGCTTTCGGAAATTTTTTATTTCTACTTTTTAATGCTTTCGGCGAATAAATGGAGGAGTGATGTTGTATTTAACGGTGTCGTGGATTAGATTCTTAACTATCATGATTAGTACCATCGCTGCTTTCTAGTCTGACGACGTGAAGGCCAGATGCCAAACCATCGTCAACAATATTTGTTTCCACATTGCCGCCGTGATCCCGAAGTTGATTGCTTGACTTGTTCATTATAAAAATCGTTTCCCCTCACTTTCAGATGATCAGGAAATCAAAGAGATCTTCGAGACTTTCTTTCCATTCGTTTCCATTTTCATCAATACCTCCGAATTCTTCGTCTTGTCCTATGCTTTTTCAACTTCGTAAGTGCTCTTGCCTTTTCTCCTATCACCGAAACATTGTGGGCTGTAAAATGGGCTACCTCCCTTTGTTTGTTTAATTGTCTATTTTGCAATGAAAAAATGACGCCATGACTTATGCAATGATGTTTTGAGTCGGACAACTTGACTGACATCTCTCCAATAAGCAATATTTTCGTTTTCTTCCTGTTAGCAATGTTGCTCTCCGATGCGCTTGCCATTTTTAAAACTTAACTGAAGAGTTTTTAACAATGCTCGCTTATGATTACGAATATGCGTAAAGAAAATCACCTTGAAATTTCAAGAGTAGATGTTAAACTATGTTCGGGTTGCTCATGTGCAAGTTGTAGTTCACTTATTATGCTATTTCAATACGCAAACTTTGATACACTTTGGCGACCCGTAAACACTCAATAAATTCGTTATCTTAATGAATTTTTACTTATTAAATGGAACAAAATGAAAGGGTACTTAAACAAATAAGAATAATAAAAAAAACTAAACTAAAACTTCGAAAATAAGAATATTTCAATTATAGGTCAGCAGTAGAATTGAAGGTGCAAAAAGAATGATTCGTGTGCATTCAGTTGGATGACAAGACAGTGCACACTATCTTTACTGTCATTTTCTCCATTACGGATCATATAATGAAGGAAAGTGGCAATAAACCTGCTATCGAAATCGAATTATTCATCTCATCTATTTAGTTTGTGTAGATGAGGATATACTACTGAATAAATGTAGTAAATGTTTCAAGACTCTTCAGCGGAAAGAAATATCTGGCTTGAAAATCAGCAATAAAAAGACAAACAATGAAAACTGAAGAACATGGAAATCAAATTAATTATTAATGAGCACCTAGAGAACAAGTAAAACATTTCAGCTATTCGAACACAATTTTTAGTAAAGCTAGCACCTTAAATTTGAAAATAGATAACATTATGAGTAAAATTGTTATGATGGGAGTCAATTTAGTTGAGGAGAAATTGAAAACGCTAAACTTGCTAAGTCTAAATTAATTTTACTTATGAATCTGAGAGTTGATTAAAAACTACAAACCATAGATAAGAGACACTTGCGGAAAAGGGCGAACACAAGACATCGATATCGGGATCATATCAAAAAGGAAAGTATTATATAGGAACGTCACATTACATTTCTGACATTTTAGGGTATGTAAATAAACGGAGCTAATAGAAGGTGGAATGGTCACTTAAACATAATGGAAGAGGGAATGTTAGTGAAACAGGTGTTTGAATGTCAGGAGAAAAAGATTCAAAAGAAGGCGAAGATCTAGTAAAAACTAATCTGGAGAAAAATTATCAGTAGGAAGTTAATAATAAAGAAAACTTATTATGTAACAGTATCAAACGTATATGTCTCTCTGCAGAAATAGCGTTTGCATTCATAGCGCTACGTCATCATACGTCATTCATACCGTGGAAACGCCAAACGTTTGTAAGCCTTTCTTCGACCTGTTTTCGAGTTAGTCGAGCTCTCGTACGAGAATTGGGAGTTTTTAATCAAGTAACTCAAAAAATCTGACCACAAAACTTACTGTTTTAGACTAGGGTTAGGGATTGCAAGATGGCGGAGTTGGCTATACTCTCTGGATGTTATCATTGGTAACATTATTACAGCTATGGCGAGAGATCGGCTACACACCAGTCTTTTAAAGTTAGGGATAAAAGACCTCGCTTATTCCTTTGGGGAATAATGCCCTCCCTCGATGAGTCTTTGGACTCCCTGGAGAGTGTCAAATAATAATAATAATAATAATAAAGGCATCAGAAGATATCATAGAATTCTATATACTCCTCAAGGTTACATATGAAGAATTTGATGAAAAAAAATTAATTTTTGAATTTATCAGAATATGTGTATACAAGAGTCTGAGAACAGGAACTTTGACTTGGAAATTTATAATATTGGTGGGCTAAAGAGTCTATAAAGAGATATAATCCGGAAACCCTGCTCAAGAGACCAAACATGGAACTTTTTCAAGCACTTCACACTTCCAAAACGCGGATCGGTGGTCTCACGCGGAATGATGAAATTCTTCTTCCACCTAAAGACATTCACAAAACAATTTACAATAATTTACTGGCCTCCAACGAGGCCAGTAAATTATTAGTAGTTTCGAATAGTTATCAGATCTCTCTGGTGATAGAAAACTTTTCTTTTCGCCTAGCTAAAAGTGATTATTATAATTAGTGATAATCGTGGGCCAGCTATCTCTGATTGGCTCCCTGTGGAGAGTGACTACTCCCTCAGTCTCCAAAAGTTGGAGAGGGCCTCGCGTACTCCGTATAGAAAGGCGTTAGCGGATTTGTTTATTTTATTTAAGGAAACTGAATGCCGGCTGAAATCCAGTAACCTTTATAAGGTCTTTGGAAATGAAGATGAGTTAACCTGTCTCGTATGAAAGTGGTTTTTTCTCACCGGAAACTCACGTACATGATAGTAAGTTATATACCCCTGAGAACACTCCCAAGAAACGTACGAGACCACAGGGATTGATTAACTGGTGCAGTAATTAAAGTTTTACGAAGAGAGATAAGTGTTAGTCTCACTGTTAGTTTCAAAAGATAACATTGTTCTTGGACGGCCATTAAGCCTCCCACATTAAGGAGATGAAATTAGCTATTATTGCTAAAAATAGAAAATATTAGATAATGCCTTTTATTACCTTATAGGAAATAGTCGAGGCCATTTTAGCCTTATCTAACTTTTGGAGACTGAGAGGAAGGTTCAATCTCCACCGGTAGTCAATTAGCTGAGATTATCAGCTATCTTAGCTAATTAGCGATAATCACTAATTATAAACGACATCCAATGAAGAGACGATTGGCAAGTGAAGTCATCTCGTGGTCTCTCACTCTAACACAAGATGTTATTTACTGAAATACTGTGGGTTCTACTGTCGCTTTTATTGAGTTCATGGTATGATAAAACCGGGTTTCCAGGAGAGAAAAAAACTGCTTTCCAGTGCCAGAGATCGACTAACTCGAAAACCGGTCGAAGAAAGTCTTAGAAAACGTTCCTCTGTCGACGACTAGAATCGAACTTAAGTCTTTTTTTGGGAGGCCTGAAAATGTCACTTCCACTGAGTTACACGTCAAAGCAATAATATTCACATTATACACAAGCCCCACTCTCCTTGAGAATAATTACAAATAGTCATCACGTCAATGATATAAATTCTAGACACCTTTCCGATATAGTAATAAAATCCATATGTCGAATTCGATGAAGGAGAACATTTCTAATGATGCTGAACAAAGTTTCTAATTTGTTATTAAAAGTTTTTATAATTATTATTAGTAGTAGCAGAAATTCAGCTTTTCTTAAAGACCATCGAGCCTTCCTTTCATTGGGCAGTGAGACTAATACTAATCTGCTTCATAAAAATTTAATTAATGCTCGAACAAGCGCATTAATTTGTAATAATTTCACAATAATTTAGTAATAATTTCACCCACGTGCGATAGAAATCTTCTTTGCAAATAGAATCTCTGGTGGGCTAAATGGTACGTAATCTGGGAATTATAGATTGTGTCAAACATTCTGTTTTTCAAAATCACTCCAAATTAATAATTTTATAATTTTAAAAAATCTGCTTTTCAAAACCACTTCAAGCCTTTAATCGTCTCGTGTGAGACCATTGTCTTCATTGATATAATGGTCTCACACGAGGCGATAAGATATCAACCATCTGGAGCCCTTCACAAAAGTGTTACAGTAAAATTGAAACCCACTTCCCGATGGTCGGAGAGTGAAGACGTTTTTATTCAATTACGTCGAGCTCGTTTTCAAGGAAATCTTTTAATTTTAAGTAATTTATGTCCACTTAACTAGAAATACATAATCTCATCCGGTTAACATAAAATAACTTCTCGTGTTCGTACATTTTACGCTTGTAGAAACGGAAATCCCACCTGTTTTAGTATGATGCAGTTGACGGTTGACATTTCACTGAAGATGTGGACTAACATATTAGAATCGTCAAAATTTGAATGTTTCTAGCTTAACATGCAGTATTGTTAGTGCAAGTTTTCTAATATTATTCGTGGGTATGTTTACAGAATAACTGTGCCATAATAATCGTGTCGGCCTTTCAGGGTATCTCTAAGGTATTCCAAATAATTAAAAACAAAATTATTTTGTTCAGTTTCGCAAAGTGCCGAGCTTGCGCTGCATGTTTGAGATTAAAAATACACAACTCACAGGTGGCACATATGCCATTGCCAAGCATATTTGGGAAGGAATGGACGGAAATCAGCAGTTCCTATATTGCCTATTCTTGCTGTAAATCGCAACAAGCGTCTCTGCTCGTATTGCCATCCTGAAAATATAAATAGTTTTAAAATTAATTAGTTTTATTTTAATGGGTGAAACAAAAATGCAAAGTTTTATGTTCTTAAAAATGTACTGACTATGCGTCTGTTAAAAGCAATAAGTCCATTGTTTTATAGCCTAGTGACAAATCACGGTTTGTGTATACATTGCTTTAGATCAGGCTTTCCCAAACTATGTTCCGCGGAAAGTGAATAAGTGTTCCGTGAAAAATCAAAAATTAATATGACCTGGAATTGTTTTTTAAATGCTGCGACAAGTTCAAACATGTTTGAAAATCAGGCGCTCCTCACTTTGCGTGTGGATTTTGCCAATAAGACCAGCGCGTGCTGGCCTAGACTCAGCCGCCCGCGGTCGTCGACACCTCCGAGCGCGAGTGAAGTACGGAGGTATCTATTCTAGGAAACGTGCGGTCACAAGCAAGGTCAATGCAATGCGATGGGGCCCGGCATGCCTGCAGTGTGCGCTGTCGCATTTTTGCGATGCGATACAGCCTGCTTCAGCGATAGTGTACGCTTGGTTTTACATTGAATACGAGACTGATGATACTCAACTCTAATTCAAGATGTTCCGTTAAAATTTTAGGATTTGTGAAGCGTTCCGTCGTAGGAAAAGTTGAGAAACGCTGCTTTAGATTATGCTTGGACTGAAAATTTATTCGAACTTCTCCTGCCATAAATCTATCACATCAATAGCTTTCTCTAAAAAATAATAAAAATAAAAATAAATAAAGCATTCTTTTCTGCCCAAGACTCTTCCTTTCATTCACTCAGCTACTATCTCTGTAAAATTTTTTAGAATTCTTAAGAGTGGAATGATGCATCTAAAACCCCCCTAAAAGTTTTTGATGCTGTCCTGAGGTGAGCTATTCGACCGATAAATGATTCCCCCTTCAGTGACTCACTTCACAGCCACTGTTTCATAGACAGTGGTTGTGTTGTGTTTCAGAGTATTTATTTTCTACAATGCTTCCAGGAAAGCTGCTCCACTGAACTATCAATTATCGTTCCTGAGCTTTCTGCTGGACCTGTTAAAACACCACTATCAGCTAGCCAACATCCCATTTCAGCTTAACTGCAGAAGCACCAAACCTGTTTCCGTCCTCATTTATGTCCTCTGGAACATAAAGTATTCCCAAACTACAACTTCCAACTGTTCAAGAAAAATGACAACAGGTTTCTGCTTACCCAAGTCTCTCTCTCTCTCTCTCTCTCTCTCTCTCTCACACACACACACACACACACACACACACACACACACACACACACACACACACACACACACACACACACACACACACACACACAATAGAATGTTTTTATAAGTATGTATGTGACTGATACATGTTTTTAGGAATGAACCATCTGGTGCTTGAAATGCAGAACTGCTATGCGATTCCCGTGGTTATCGTATAAAATATCTTATTGAATTTACTCATGAAAATTATGTAACCATTATGGATGGTAGAAACGCAATTTGATTTTTATTTTTTTCAGGCCATAATTTATTTCCTTTTGGTGATTCGACACACGGTGGAGAATGATGTATTGAGTTACAACACATATGTATTTGACCTTTTGAAAGAGGTAATTCTAATATATATATATATAATTTAGAAAATTTAGAAAGAATTATTATTATTCCTTTCTTTTAAGCTTACACGGTGATCCGAATACATTTTTGAAAATTATGGAGACAACTACCGTGTTTGAATAAAAACTTTAGTTTAATATAACTAAAATCTACATTCGACGTTTCGACCTTTATGTCAAGGTCATTTTCTGGAGCATACGACTATATACAGACAACAAGCTACACTACAATCAAACTGGTTTGTTAAAGTTACTGACCAACCGCTACAACAATTGTTGGCCTGACCTCTGGTGAAAAAAAAAATATTATAGATTTAAAAACATATTATGAATTCAGATGAGAATTATGCATTTGGTATGAATGCATTTAGCATTCCCTACTACTGTCAAAAAAAGGAACTCTAAATGTAAATTGTCATTAAAACATAAATTGAAATATAATGTAAATTTTAAAATGAAGAATTAAATGTAAAACTGTGTAAAACTGTTTTAATGTGAAACGATAACCGTAAGTTGTTTCTATTCTGAATAGTATTAAAATTTAGCATTCATTATAATATTATATTGTCCTAATTATAAAAATGTTAATAACATGTAACAAAATGTACATTAAATTCTCGTAATTTAAAAGATAAAAAACTTTAAAAGATAATAAACTTTATTTAAAATTTATTATTATTATCGATTTTTTTTAAATTGCATTTCGTAGAAAGTGAAATGAATACATTCAGCATTCCTTACTGCATGTTAACAAAAATGGGACTTCAACGTATATTACGAATTTGGAATATAAATTTGAATGAAAAATACAGAAATACGAGCTGTAAATTGTTCCTGTTATGACTATTACTATTATAATTACTAATTATAATAATTTTAATCATATGTAACAAAATGTAGTATACAGTCATGTAATTTCTTCGAAAGATAATAGACTATTGTTGTTTTATAATTAAAAAATATTAACTGATACCCCACGGAGCATCGAGAGAGAGGCTATGAATCATCCAAACCAACTGCCATACCTTCTCTTAAATTCATTTACACTAGATGCACTCACTACTCCTAAAGAAAAACAATTCCACTCACTCACTGCTGTGAGAAAAAAACTTAAATCTTACAATTTTCTTGATTGCAAACAAACTTCCATGGATGTCCCCGTGTTCTCTCCCCACCTTCCTATAAAGAATAATTTCATCAGACGATATCCTATAACACCTGTTCAAAAGCTTATAGACCACTATCATATCACCCCTCGTTCTCCTGTTAACCAAAGTCTGCAATCCACATACTCGCAGTCTGTCCTCATAATCTAAATCCCATAATCCGGATATAATAATCCAGCTTCTTTATCCCCTTGGAACCTGGAAGACCAAATCTGCCCACAATAATTCAGGTGTGGTCTTATCAAAACCTTATAAAGAGGCAAAATTACTTTCTTATCCTTGCATGCCAAGGTTCGCTTCAGCATAGAAATTATCCTCTGAGCTGTATTTGCAACTTTTGCTATTTTACCTTTGAATTAAAAATTCCTATTCGCCAATACGCCAAGATCCCTTGCCTCTTCAGTTTCTTGTAGCATAACACCGCTAACATAATATGCCACTGGAACTCTAATCACGACAAAGTACATAATTTTACACTTACTAACATTAAACTGATCGCCATTTTCGTTTGCCCAAATTTCCAGCATATTCAAATAATTTTGTAAGTGCTAGATATCACTGGCATCCCTGATTTCCCTGCCTATCTTCGCATCATCGGCAAAGAATTTCACATCTCAGCTCCTGGGAGACTTTCCCTAAAGTTATTAATGTATATATTAAATAACAATGGCCAAAGGACTGAACCCTGAGGTACACACTGATCACCTTAAATCTGACAGATTCATACCCACCGTATATCACTTTTTTTTATCTGTCTGTGAACCATCCGCTTATTCAAGCCAAGAGTTTATATTCCAATCCCATATTCTCCAGTGTATATGGAACAGCCTTTCATGTGTTATCCTATCAAATACTTTATTAAACCAACATTATCATAGTGTATCCATTCCCTTTATCCAACTCGACGTAACATTGTTAAAATATGAGCAAATTGTTAAAACATGACCTTTCATTAGTCAACCCATGGGGCTCCTTGCAAAGTATATCTTGTTTGTGCACCAATTTCTGTATACGAAATCTTACTAACTTCTTTAATATCATTACCACACCAGATCTACTGATTCGATAATTAGACACATCAGGTTTTGCATCACACTTGTATAATAGAACTACCATACACTCTTTCCATTCCTGTGCTTCACACCTTTAGCTGTTAACTCTATACAAAGCCCAAACACCCGTTCCAAATCCATGGAATATTGATCCTATATTTTGGGGTGGAGCACCAAAATTCACTCTGAATTTGCTCGATTCTATCCAGAAGATAGCAATCAGGCTAATTTGTGATCCATCGCTCACAAAACCACTCCATTCTCCTCTCTCTCACAGTCGTTCAGTTTCTGCCTCGTGACTCTTCTACAGACACTTTCATGGATAATGATCTGCTGAATAGGCCACTACTATTCCTCCACTCTCTTCCAAAATTACTTGAACAAGAGCAACTGCTAACCAACATCCCTTTAGAGTCCATCTTGAAACTCACCAAACAAACTTTACTGCCTACTCCTTCATCCTATCTATTTGGAACAGTCTCCCCCCACTCTGCCTTCCCCCAAAGATTACAACCCTCAGCTGTTCGAGCAAAATGTGAACATATTCCTCCATTCTTCTCTTCCTCTTGCCCACACATGGCACTAATGTGCTATTGGTCTTGTGGCCTTTTGGGTGTGGATCAGATATAAAAAAAAATTAGATATTTCCCAAGAAAGCACAGCACGATCGCTGTCACCAACTGGTGGTAAAATAGTCATATTCTTAACAAAAATTCCTCCTGACGCTATGAACAAATGTAATACTCTTTGATCTCTAATTCCTTCCTACACATGCTGTTTGAGAAAGTTGTCTCGCAAAAATTCAATAAATTCCTCTTCATTCTTTTTCATGAGATTTCTTTTCAAACCAAACAATGTTTGGATAATTGAAATCACCTATAATGATCACTCGTTTAGTATCCATAAGGATAAACTGGCGATGCATTTCTTCCTCCACCTCGAAACAGAGCCGCCAGGGTCTTCAGCAACACCCCACCATATATTTAATTTTGTTAGCCTCCATTTCACACCAGATAGCCTCAATCTCACCGCTACATAGGACATTGTTTTCTTTCCTAACTGGAAGTCGTCTCATATCATTAGTAATACCTTCCTCCTGTCCTATCTTTTCTCTCATTCCTTAAAATAGTATAGTATACCATTACACTCGATCCCACTTACGATATCTGATTCTGAGAGCAGGTTTCACTAATGCCAACAATCTTAGGTTACATCGTATTCAATAAAGCAACGAACTCAACCCCTTTGTTTGTAATGCTCCTGGCAGTTGTGTATAGACATAATAAATTACTACCTAGCTTATTCTCATAATTACACATGCATTCTATTTGGTCTGGTTGTAGAACGCCCCCCCCCCCTTCAAGGCATACTCTAAAGGTGCCCTTACCAAAGCATATATTTCCACCCCTTCGCCAGATGCATAACCATGTTCGAAGCCATTCATATCTTTATCACGTTTGTATTCCACAACTGAACTTTCACACACATTCCCCCCATTCCTCCCTTGATGATCTAGTTTCACTGACTCTCTGCCTTTATGTCTTACCAAGAAGTAATTTTATTATGTCTTACCAAGAAGTAATTTTCCAAGCTCCTGATGTCAAATGAATTCAACTTCAGGCCGTCCCTCTTATACAAGTCTTGTCTGCCATCAAACATCATCCACACATATAAAAACTGGCATCCATTTCTTTGCGACATCCTGCGCATGAATTCATTTACTATCATTGCCCTCCATAAATCGGTACTGTCGTAATTGATAGCAAACCTACAATTTTTACTCTCTCTCTCTCTCTCTCTCTCTCTCTCTCTCTCTCTCTCTCACTCACACACACACACACACACACACACACACACACACACACACACACACACACACACACACACACACACACACACACACACACACACACACACACACACACACACACAAATCTTTCTCGCTTCTTCTAACAGACTTTCCATATCCTCTCTCTCATATTATATTTGTTGCTACTCAAATTATTAATTCGAGTAGCAACAAATATAATATGTTGCTACTACTCAAATTATTAATTCCTACCAGAACTACCATCTCTTTTCTTTTCTGTTTTTCGATTACGTTTGTCATATCTTTACTTATCGCACCCTGGAAGGAAGAAATAGTGACTCCCTCGTCAAGTGCAAATTTTAAGATTGAATCCCCACACGATACCGCCTCTCTTACCTTGTCGTTAGTATTATTATTATTATGATTACCAAGTTCAGTGCTTGATGATCTAAACTGCAGCATCAGGTAATCCGAATAGTAATATCGATGACATACTGTTTGTCACTCTACCAATGGATCAGTCTCCACTGAATAGTATTATTGATGTCCACATAACAAACATCTCCTACTCAATTATAGCATTGATGGCACATACGCGGGTGGTCTGAAACGTTCTCGGCGTCAAACATAAATGGCAATACTATCGGCAAGATTTTGTTTTTCTAAGTTGGTACATTTGTCATAAGCATCGATTTGAAATTACAAGTCATTCTATCAAGTAGTTTGTTTTATACAGCTGTCTGACGCAAAAGTGTTGTCTGTATCCCTTGAAATGGATAAAATTGAATATTGTGCGGTTATAAAATTCTTTGTAAAAGAAGGTTTAACGCCAAAATAAATTCATTCGAAGTTCATAAAAGTTTATGGGCACTCTTCTCCTTCGTTTTCGACAATTAAGAAATGGGCTGCCGAGTTTAAACTTAGCCGTACCAGCCTTGAAGGTGATCCACGTGAATGACGTCCAAAAAGTGTAACAAACAAGGCCAGAAATAATTGATCAAGTGCACGATATGATATTGGATAACTGGCGAGTCAAAGGGCGTGAAATTGCTGAGACTACAGGCATTCCAAAAGAACGCGTAGAATATATTTTGCATGAGGAATTGCAAATGAAAAAACTTTGTGCAAGATGAGTGCCGCGCTTGCTCACAGCAGATCGAAAACGCACTCGCATGAAAATCTCTGAGCAGTGCTTTGAGCGTTTTAACAAGAATAAAACTGATTTGCGTCGATTTATTACTACGGTTACCAGTGTTTTGGGATACTAAAGAAAAATTAATAAACAAAATGCTAAAAATATTTTGTTTATTAATTATCTTGAAAAGGTAAAACAACCGGGGAATATTATTCCGATCTTTTAACCAGACCAAACGAAAAAATTCATGAAAAAAGACCCGGTTTGCAGAAGAAAAAATCATCTTTCATCAGGACAATGCACCTGGCAACAAAGGTGTTTTGGCAATGGGAAAATTAAGGGATCTGCACTATGAATTGTTTGAACATCCACCCTGTTCCCCAGATTTGGCTCCCTGTGACTTCTATCTCCTCCCAAAACTAAAACTCTTCTCCCTGGTCAGCGTTTTTCTTCGAATCAAGAGGTGATTGCAGCTGTAGAGGGATATTTTGCAGATCTTACTGAGAACCACTACGGGGACGGGATAATGGCGCTGGAGCATCGCTGCAATAAATGTATTAGTCTTAAGGGAGATTATGTTGAAAAATAAAAATAATTTTGAAATTATAAATTCGTTTTCTCATTGTTAGGTCGAGAACGTTTCAGACCACCTTCGTATTTAAGGCGAAGTACAATGAAAACGAACCAAGTCTTAAGATGGTATTTGCATGATCTCCTAACTGGTATGGTGTCCATCTTTTGTCATTGTTATTTTAGAGTTCCAGTTAATTTTAGATACAGTTAATTTTTTATTATTTTCAGTCACTGTTTTTCTAAAAGAAATTTCCACACCATGCTCAGTCTTTCTCTCTATCTTTCTGTATGGTATATTGGGTGCCTTAGTGTAATATAGGGTTGTGTGTTGCTAATAACATGTGTATCTACCAAGCGCAGCGCATTGAAAGAACCCATATGAAGTATTTACCATATTCATTCTTATCCAGTTCGTATGCAGCCCTTGCAAGGCAATTCTCCTCCATAGCACACTGCAAAAACAACAGCTGCCTATCTTCCAAATACGTTGATCTTTCGACTTCTACCTCATCCGGAACGAGATCAGGTAATTCTAGAGATTTAAAACATGCTTAAAATTAATTAAAATTTATACAAAACAAATATTTTTCTAAAAAAAAAAAAAAAAAAAGAGATGCTCACTAACAATTGAATACACCACAAAAAAATATTCAGCTGTTTATTTTGCTGTGTTTTATACCAGCAGCTTCGGTGTATATGCAGAAGCACCAAAAACAGTAAACGAAACTATTCAAAACTGTAATGAACTAAAGCGCTAACTTTCTATTTTGGCACCCACTAATTCTGGATGCAAAGAGGTCTGCAGCTATTAAATGTTACAGTTGGTTTTAAAATGACTATCGCCGAAATTTTTGATAAATTAATGCAACCATACTACGTTAGATCGGGGGGAAGGCTTCAGATGATACTAAAATGATATTTAATCGTGTGTGATGATGGTGTATCTAAAACGTGGTAAGAAGTCTTGACTTGCAACCCAAAAATGATGGCAGAAAATCGATTTCTTGTGTTCTGCAAAGCGGATGTTAAGAGATCGCCCTGTCGCTTCATAGTAGACCACGTTACAGCATTTCATGCTCATCTGGATGTGACAGAGGGTGGAGTTTCTTCTTAGGTGAAGTGATGAGGATTGCGCTAGTTAGATGCGTGAACATCATATGGAAATATATTCACTTAACACTCTATTTTCAGATATAGGATATATGAACAGTTTGCTTTGGTCTTATGTCGATGAGATATAACGGTTTTTTTTTAAAATCTACTTTATGAGGATCGAAGCAACCTGCTAAAATTACATGGTGAAGATGGTCAAGATCTCGTTTGTGTTTTGAGAATATGCTGGGCTGGGTGATGTTAATATTAATATATTTTCTATTTTCTCGTGCATGTATGTATGTGTTGGCTTTCTCTAAACAGAAAAAAATTACCAGTGTTTTGACAGACGTTTGATTAATATGCCTGCTAAAAGCAGACAGCTATTTGATGCTTTACATATTATTATTAAGTTCGTTTTAGGATGTTGGCTATTTAAAAGCTCTAAAAATGAATTTAATTGCTGGATCACGGGACCAAGTGGCAAACACATCTGCATTGCACAGCCAGACCAATCTGTCCTAAACAGAAGACCATTAAAGGGAAGACAATTTCATTTGGACCACCCCCACAGACATGTGATATACAGTATTTGAATTATTCAAATGTATTATACGTGCGACTTTTTAGATGGAAAGTTAAACTAAAATATGCAAAACATTGAAATATACCCAGGCGGGCGCCTCGTCATCTCGAGAGCCCTCAAAACTTACATAGCAAAACGATAATACCTTTAAAAATTTAATATAAAAAAAACCACTTTACGTAAAGGGCCTTTAACAAAATTGCGCCTAGGGCCTCAAAGGAACATAATCCGTTACTGCTACCAGAATACCAAACAAGCAGTCATTCAAACACTTCATATTTCCACACTAGTGACTCTGAAGTATTCTGTGGGTGTTTGTTCTCCAGGCAATTCAGACCACAGTGTGTAGTGCTGATTTCGTTTCCAGTGGAATAGAATTCAGTCACTCTTATTCAAGTGTTGTCAAGCACTATAGCAAATGAAATGATCTCAGTGACTCCTATACTACTTCATTTCCTTCGCAAGATGATTATTATTTGATCCAAACACTTTTCAATGAAGTTGTCCTGATGCAATTCTTAAGTATGAAAACATTTATTCTCCGCTCCACTTTAAATTCTCTTCCCTTGTCTGCGTCAGGTCTTGATTTTCCAAGAAACATTTTGTGGTCGAACAGTATAACTACTGGACGAATCGCAAAATTAGCTTTCAATGAAATCTCGATCTTCCTTTTTTGTTTATATTAAAGTCTGAAATAGCTAAATGTAAACTCTCAGTACATCTGATTTTGAAAGGAGTAACTGCAAGAAATTTGCATCGCATCCAAATGGCAGTCATGTTTTCTGGTTTCTTGCCAAAGGTATTGTCCGTAACTTTTGAGTGGTTTCGTTGCATCCTCACCCACAGAAAAATCCAATGGCTGCCTAGTATCTTACTTTTCCGCTAATTCTTCGATAGACGATCGTGATAAATTCCTTCCTACCATTCCAAACGATGTCTCCTTTGTTCTTGTTCTTGGAATTTGTTCTTGTTCTGATGCTTTTCAAATTGTACTGAAGGTTTGTGCTCTGTAAATTGCTCTTCATCTTTGGCACCTTTTTATTCTCTCGTCTTAGATACCAATGGTATCTATCCTCTAAATTATGGAAATTAGAGCATATTCAACATATTGCTAAGAAGAGCAAGCAATCTTGGCCGTTTGATCGCTGTCCAATTTCACTCACTTCATTTTATTTTAATGTAGAAAGATTTCACCTCAACTCCTACGTTACTTTGGATCCTGTAATCTAATAAACCACTCCACAATTGTTGATCAATAGGGATTCTTCTTTCTGATGATACCACCTTTAGACAAATGCCATGGAAAAATTTGGAAAATGTCAAGTAATCACCCATGAAATCTCTAAAGCATATGATAGTTTGACACAAACGGCTACTAAATAAGGTTCCATGATATGATATGGATTCTGACTTCAATTGGGTTGCTAGCTTTTCGTCTGGAAGCAAAATGGTGGATTGTGAGTAGATCTTTATCCTCAGACTTGCAATTAATGCTAGTGTTCTACAACTGCTCTTTCGTCTACCTTCTTCCTTCTAAATATCAGGGACCTTCTCCAGTTAACTGCAAATAAGATACAGTTTGGTAGATGAGTGAACCGTTCGAGGGAACGCCGGGTGGCGCATACTGGACATGAGGAACCTTTAACTGGTCTCTTTCGACGAAAGGTAGAAAGAGACCAGTTAAAGCCAGTCTCATACGGAGGTAGGGGCTTTTCACCCGAAAACTCGGGTTTTTCGTCCCCCACAACAGACAAACCGGCTCCGTGAACACACGCATCTACAGACATAGGACACACCGGGAGGCATAGGACTAACCACCTTATCGTCGAATTACGTTGCGGTTGCGAAGTCCAAGAATAGTTGGAAGGCGATGGATGGATAATATTCTTGTTTATGAATGTGTGGTTGATTTTTTTTTTTTTTTGATAAATTTATACAGTGTACGATAGTTCAACTGTGTTATTCATTGTGCCGATGCTAACGAGAACAGTGGCGGCCAAGGCACGCAGGGGGGTTTGACATGGGGAATTTTGTGAAATGTAATGTGTCTACTATGCATTCATTGCAAGAGAAAAATGGCTTATGGTATGAGAATGGCAGTGGAGGGAGACTGTGTGGTAGATTACGAGCTAGAAATGAGAGACTTGTCAGAACCGAGAGAGTGAAGTAGCTGAAGTTAGTACTGAAAGCCGAGAAGTATTGGAGTAAATTGAGTTCCGGGTGAAACATTGGTGAAAAAATTGTAAAATAAAGTATAAACAAGGCGATTGAAAGTAGCGTTTTTTTTTTTGCGTATGATGATACAACGGCCGTAGGGTCTTTTTTATGTATGAAGTACGGCACCTTCTCAATCCCCCTAATTTTATCCGGGCTCGGGACTGGCATTGCTGACGAATCAAGCCTATGACTGGGTCTTAAGTAGACCTGATTGTAATCCGTACGTGTTCATGGGGCTGGTTTGCTTGTTCTGGGGGATGAAAAACCAGAGTTTCTGGGTGAAAAAACTCTACCTCCTTATGGGACCGGCTAACTCACCTTTCGTCGAAAAAGACCAGATAAAGACCAGATTGAAAGGCTGCAGAAACATCAAGAGATTAGTCGAACTGAGAACAAAAAAAGCAAGTGGTCCGAAACTAAAAAGAAAATAAACGAGACAAAAAACGTAAGCAGATAATTTTACAGCAATTCTATGATAAGGGAAGTATTTCACGAAATCACTACAAATTCTTGTTTCCTGGTGTGAAAATTAATAATACAGTAATACTGTTGGAATGCAGAAAGGGAGCATGAAAGACTTGATTGTTTTAGCTGGAACCAATGACCTGAGAAGTGTTGCATGAGGGAGAATGTGAAAGAGTTATTGGCAGGAGCGAAGAAGAAGAGCAATAATGTGAAGTTTGTGAGTCTGCTACCACGCTATGATAGAGGCGAACTAAGAAGGAGGCGATGATAGCTAATGAATCAATGTGCAGGTTGTGTAGAAGGAATGATGTAGAGTTTGGGGAATTACGAGCAGAAATTGGAAGGAAAGATTTGTACAATGTTCATGGACTACACTTAAATGGATTCGGAGTTAGGTGTTTGGAGAGCTATGTTCACTCTTGTGTGAAAGCACAAGTTCAAGAAAAGTGAAGAAATTAGGGCGGATGCAGTGTGAAGGCACCCATGAATCAAATGAGTGTGAGAATGACCAACAAGTGCAGAATCTGTTGTCTTAAGCAAAAGTACTGAATAGAGTAGTCAATTTAGGACGTAAAGGTGATTGGAGCCCAAATGGATGTTGTAGTTTCTATATATAATGCCGGAAGTATCTGGAACAAGAGGGAGGAGTTTCTAGCATTGGTGTTCAACCTCGCCAAAAGTTAGAGGCATTAGTGAGACTTGGCTAATAGCAGATCACATAGTTACAGGGAGAGAATGTGATGGATTTAGAATTTTTCTGTAAACAACTAAAATGTTGTGCAGGAAAGGTGAACCAGATAGCTCATGAACAGTGCAGGGAAGGTGACTAAAAATCAGATTATCAAAAGAAATCAGCCGAAAGGACGAAAGGAAATCCTAAGGAGTTTTTTCGTTATTTGGCAAGTAGGAGGAAGTATGACTATGGAAGATAACCCTAATTAGTGCAAATGGTAGAGAGGTAACGGAGGCAGAAGAAATTGTTGAGCTACAGAGTGATGATTTTGCAAGGGTATACCATCATAGTGAAGATAGTGTTGTGACAGGGATTGATGAGAGAACATGGGCTGATGAATCGAAGGTGCTTAGTACTCGAATATTGCAGAATATGAATGCAAATAAAGCTGTGGGACTGGACGGAATATCGCCTTGCGTTTTAGAAGAATATGCAGCGGAACTGGCGATGCCCTTCACTGGAATATTTAAGTCTCAGGTATGGCAAAGTCCCAAGAGAGTGGAAGCAGGGGAAAATAATTTCTTTTCATAAATCAGGATATCAGTCTGTGGTAGCAAATTATAGATCAAATAGTATCTCAGAAGTGGTGGTAAAAAAGAGAATTCAGGAATGGATGAATAAGAATATGGTACTCTATAAGGGGAAGCACGGCTGTGTGAAGGGTCGGCCATGCCGTAGCAATTTACTGACTTTTTATAACAGAGTAAAAGCTGAGATGGCTACACGATGATTCTGCTAGACTTTGCAAAGGCATTTGGCAGAATGCCACATGGAACTCTGTTACGCAAACTGCTACAAATGGGAGATGGATATGAAACTGGTAATATAGATCAGAGTAGCTGATAGACAGACACCAAAAAGTAGTATATGGAGGAGCATAATTAATCCTGGAGAAAGTGACTAGTGATGCCCCACAGGGCTGCTTGTTATAAGGAATAAAAAGCCATAGCGCCTACATTACTAAGATATAGGACCCCCCTTCCCTTTCACTGCTATGACTGCAGCAATCCTATCGGGCATACTTTCCGCAAGCGTACGATAGCGATCAATCGGAATTTTGGACATTCCATCCTGTAGACATGTAATGAGGTCCTGGCCTGTTGTGGGGAGGATGTCCCTTTACCCCCACCCGATGCTTCAGTTCATCTTACAGATAATCAGTAGGCTTGAGATCAGGGCTTTGTGAAGGCCAGTCAAGTGTGGTGATGTTCATGAGCTCAAACCACACAGTTACTGCAGCAGCCTTATGAAACGGTGCACGGTCTTGCTGAAAGAGACGATGGTTCAATTCCGTAGAAACGCTATAAAGCATTGCATTTTTCAGAATGTTCAGACACCTCTCGGAGTTCAATGTTCGTGGCACCACAAACAGAGGTCCGAGGCCAAACCAGAAAAAAACAGGGCCATACCATCACACCGCCACTCCGAATTTCATAGCTGGGTTACACACTCGGGCATCCGCAACACCCATCCATATGCTTGGTAGAGGATGTAGCGTGATTCGTCGCTTCATAACACAGCCCTTCCCAAGCCTTCACGTCCTACTGTACACGCTCTTTGCACCACTGAAAACACGCTGCATGTTAGTTCGGGTAATGTGGGACTTGAATATTATGCTCCTACAATGGAAACGTATGTTGAGAGCTTTGGTTCTGAATGTTTTTGTGCAGATTCGTGTTCCAGTGAATGCCCGGAACTTCACATTCAACGGGTCAGCCGACGAATGGCGATTTTAAATATTATCCTTCCCAGCCCCCTACGGTCAGGTTTGGTGAGTCATCCACTGCAGGTAGCACTTGCAGCTGATTCCCTGCGTTTCCACCTCGCTATGATATCACTGATTTTTGACCTGGGATGTCCCAATTTGTCAACAATTTGCCGAACAGATAGGCCTGCAACATGGCATCCTATCACAATCCATCTTTCAAACTCCGTCAGTTCCCTTCTCGCAGCCATTTAATCCGGACACAGCTGCACTGACTTTTGAGCATCCCGTTTCTCTAATTTATACCAACTCCAAACACGTTACTGGTTATATGGCACGAGCCCTTTTGTCGATGGGGTATCCGTGGACTTCTTTCCAAGCAGTATATAAACTATTGTTAGCATATGTTTATATATGTTAAGGATTAAAACAAAAATATAATTTCTTGTCAAGTATAATATACTTTGTAAGCAAGAAAAAAAATATATACAGGGTGTTCGGGATAAATTTGACATATTTATAATTAATTATATTTTTCCGTAAGTTACATGTATTAACACACACTTCTCTTCATTTAAAAGTTTGGACCCTTCTTCATTCATATACAAGATGTCAGAAAGGATGGATAGCTGGAACCCACCTGAATCATGGAAGAGAATAACTTGTATCATGATGATTCGTGCCCGCCATCAAAATAAGGATATTACGACTGCTGCCCAATGCTCCCTGAATACAGTAAAAACAATCAGGCATGAACTAGAGACTTGCAATGGTGACTACGAGGATGTAGCAAGAAGAAAGATCCCTAGCAGACGATCTGATTGCGTTCGTACAGCAGAATTCCTCGCAAATCTGCAGGAACAGGTGTTGAAGAACCCTGGCATTGGAATTCGGGCTTTGTTCGTGGAGTTGCTAACTGTAGTCAAGCCCTGGATAACAAGGGTAGCCAATGGTAGGCCGTATGTATGGCAGCAGGATTCGGCCCCTTGCCACACCTCTGGGAAAAGTCAAAAATGGTTGTCTGAAAATTTCTACGACTTCACCAGTCCAAATGTTTGGCCTCCAAACTCCCCAGACCTTAACCCCATGGATTATTTTGTATGGGGCGCAGTTGAAAAAGACACCAATCGCACTTCCAGTAATACAAAAGCCCAGTTAATGGATAAAATTAAAACAGTTTTTGCGGCCCTTCCCAGGGAGACTGTAGCATCAGCTTGTTCGAGGTTCCGAAGCAAAATTGAAGCTGTGATCGATGCTAATGGTGGTTATTTTGAGTAAATCTTGTTGATAGTATTGTAATTAACTCTGCCTGTAATGTTTTTTTGTCAATTCATTAAATTTAATAGATACAAAGAAGATTTTCTTTTTCCTTACGAAACTGTCAAATTTATCCCGAACACCCTGTATATACGCACGTACACACACATGCATACATACATACATACATACATACATACATACAGTATATATACACACCCAGGCGCTTATCCCGTTATTACACGACTCCTTAGATTCCATGCCAGGACCACTGGCATGGAATCTAAGGAGTATATATTGTTGTGTATAGCGAATCGCTACTTGTTTTTTTTTTTTTTTTTTGCTTTACTTGTAAATGCATGAGTGGTTGTTTCGTGGTGTTTTCAGGGAATTAAATTAAATGACGTAAATAAAGCATTTATTTTCATCAGATACGCATGCAAACGAAAAATGAATAATTTTCGCACACGAAAACCTTATTTTAAATTGCTCGGGGGTTAAAGGGAACACTCTGACCTTGAACACTTTGACTCTGTCTGAGTGTTCGATAGACCATCTTCTCTAAATTTAATCATTTTAATCATAGTATCTAATGTAATGGATTAGGCGTCATGTTCTTTTAACTAGAAACATCTTTGTGCTTCCAGTTCAAAGTAAAGGTGCACGTATGTGCACCTTTACTTTGGACTTCATCTGCCATTATCAACAACAATAAAATAACAGTTTTATACATTTATAATTCACAGCGAAACGTGGAACCATGAAGATATGCAGCGGGTAACGGCATCAAAAACTACGAATGGCTGATTTACGGCATAGTCATGTCGCTAAAACCGCCGTATGTGCGAAAGCGGCGCCGTATACATAAGCATTCGTCATAATCGAAATGCGTAGTAAGAGCTGATCGTCGTAAAGCGAAGCGTCGGAAGGCGGGGTATTACTGTATATGATTTTTTCACTGATTTAACCATAGTATCTTCCAGGGTCTAGCTCCTACTTTATGGTTTTACTCTCAAGCGATCTTGACCACTGCATTCCATTGGATGCTTGCTTACGGCGTGGCTCCTACTGACTTGCATTGACCCATGACCTTTCGTTGGTGCTTCCGGAGGATGGTGTTTGGCTCAGTGGTCAGTTTTGTCTGTCATTGAGTGAAGCCGAGGCTTTTGCAGGTGTTGTCTGACGGAAGTATCGCTGATTACTCTGAAGGGATACAGATCGAGAGTAATGATTTAGAGTGGTCGATTCTTTTCTATCACTCATTAAGGTTAGAGTCATCTGAAGGATCACTTATTTTTTAGAGATCATTCCTGTACTTGTAGAAGTCGGTACTCACTTTTCTCATAATGCATAGCAATATGTACATCCTAAATTGCATTATGGGATACCGAGGCCATAGATGTGAAGTCAATAACCTGTATATACGATTATAAGTAGACTGGTCAAGAAGATACTTCAAGCACAAACTGTTTTCTTACGCTTGGCAAAGGATTAAAACAATAATGTCAAGTATGATATATAAAATGTGACTAATTTATATTCAGTTGAAGGTTTCAGTGGAAAAACTATGCTGATCATTAAAGAGCTTACCTCTAGCACACACGACTCCTGCAATATTTTCTTCTTTCCCTGGACAAAATACTCTTCCAAACATGTCATGCATGCAGTCTTCTAGAGTTTTCTCATCTCCTGAACACTTCACCCCACTGAGAATCATGTCCTTAGGATGGCCGCCAAAAAATGAACTCTACAGCGGGAAGCAACAACAAATATTACAAATAAACAACAAATATTATGAGTTATCTGAAAATGAGATTACGACGCGAAATGTTTTAGTACAGAGTAATCGTGATTTTCAAGGAAATCCAAAAGGGAGGTTGTTCCAAAAATAGCCACAAAGAAAAAAAATGTTAGTCCAGTGATTTTGTAGCTGGACAAGAAAGAAACAACGCATGTCCTTTAAATATTACGAATCTTTTTTTTCAATTAAAAAGGAAGAATTACAGAAGCTTTTATAAGACAAATTTTGAAGGAATCGCTACAATCACTTTGTGAGATTAAAAGAGACAGAAAAGGAAGTTTCGATGTAAGCCAAGTATGGCGTGCTTAATTTATTTTTTTATCAATGAGAGCGAGCGAGAGAGGGAGCATTGACAAAAATACTGACACTAATGACTTATATAGAGTTAAGGTCATTAGTGAGTAGAACAACCTTCTTCGTTCTCTTGAGAACTGTTTCAGTGATGTAATCAGAAACAATTCCACTCTGGCAGGGATGCACGTGAAGTGTTTAGGTTGTAGATGAATCCCATCGCCCTGCTTACTAGTGAGCAATAGTTTCAATTCACTGTGATTAATTTATGAAGCCAAAAAAAAAAAAAACGAGTTAGAGCAATTACTTATAATTAAGGAAACAACACTCGGCATTTCGACCTCTATATCAAAGAAGTCATCATCATCATCAGAAAAACATGCATAGGAATAAGAACAGATGCCACATGACACCACACAAAAGTAAGCTAAATCTAACTACTTTTCAAAATTATTTTTATTTTTCAACATAATCTTCCTTAAGACCAACACATTTATTCCAGCGATACTCCAGCTCCATTATCCCGTCCCTGTGGTGGTTCTCAGTAAGATCTGAAAAATACCCCTCTACAGCTGCAATCACCTCTTGATTCGAAGTAAAACGCTGACCAGCAAGGAAGAGTTTTAGTTTTGGGAAGAGATATAAGTCAGAGGGAGCTAAATCTGAGAAATAGAGTGGATGGTCCAAAAATTCATAGTGTAGATCCCTTAATTTTCCCATTGCCAAAACACCTTTTGGGCAGGTGCATTGTTCTGATGAAAGCTGATTTTTTCTTCTGCAAACCGGGTTTTTTCTCACGAATGTTTTCGTCTCTGGTCTGGTTAAAAGATGGGAATAATATTCCCTGTTATTGTTTTACCCTTTTCAAGATACCAAAACACCGATGCCATGACTTTGTCTTCTTTAGCGCTGAACAACCGGCTTCAGTCCACTGTTTTGACTGCTGTTTGGATTCTGGTGTGTAATGATGAATCCAAGTCTCATCCATACTAATAAATCGACGCACAAAATCAG